>NC_079450.1:45911780-46214280 GCF_903798145.1 Danio aesculapii | reverse complement strand
GGCAGCCATATTGCGCCAGACCACACACCATCTGATTGGTTGAGAGGAGACAGAGTGATGAAGCCAATTATAATATGGTGATGGTTAGGAGGCCATAATGGACAGTGGGCAAATTTGGCCAGGATGCCAAGGTTAAACTCCTACTTTTTTCGGAAGGATTTTTTAAGACCACGGAGAAAGTCAGGACCTCGGTTTAACGTCTCATCCGAAAGACGGCGTTCACTGAGCAGTATAGAGTCTCCATCAATATACTGGGGCCCACACAGACTGCAGGTTGTGCGCCCCCTGCTGGCCTCACTAACACCACTTCTGGCAGCAACCTAGCTTTTCCATGTGGTCTTCCATGCCGAAATAATTTGTGTTAATCAGTTGGATGACCACAATGTTCCAAACCAATGCCAAACAACTTGCGCCAATAAAAACAAACTTTGTTTTCGGCTTATGTCGAATCGTGTATAGGATGCGATCATGTAAAGGACAGAATGTTTAAGCTAAGAAATTAGTTTAATTACTGAAGGTCTTTATTTGTGTGAATTTCTGGCTTGGTTTTGTCTCCTTTTTATACATTTTATCTAAAAAATATTTTTTGTCTTGTATCTTAATATCTATAGTCAAAAAATAAGTGTTAACGCAAACCAATCCAGAACCAAATGTGCCAATTTCTCTCTTTTTTTTTTTATCAAGAAAAATAAAAACTACAAATTTTGTTAGAAAGTCTTTTACTAGCAATAAATAAGGAACTATGAAATAAAGTTGGTGTATCCAATATGATGTAATCTAGTTAAAATGGGTCACCTGAAAACAATGCAACCCTGGACCACAAAAACAAGTGTTTCTTTTCACTAAGATTTATCATCAAAGCTGCATAAATAACTTTCCACTTGTGTGTGATTTGTTTGGATATGACGATATTTGGTCAAGAGCTATAACTATTTAAATATAGAGAATCTGACGGTTAAGATCTTAATAACAACAACAAAAAAAAATTAAACCTAAGTTTAGGCAAAATCTAAACTAATATATGTATGTAGATTGCTAGGCGACCATCAACAGTTGTCTCAGAGGATGACAAGCTGACAAAACAAAACATTGCTGCAGCTCTGACACATGCTTTATTTATAGAAAAAATTAAAATGCACTGCAGTGTTTGGGTGTTTTGTGTTTGTCTGAGGCCCCGTTTACACTAATACGTTTTAGTTTAACGAGTCAACTAACTTGTCATGCTTGTCAAGCTCGATAAAGAGTAAACACCAGCACCAGGGACTTTACATTCCTCACTTTAAAACGGAACAAAAATTGGATTCTTTAGTGATTTACCCTGCTGTTGCTCACTTGCCCCTCATCCCTGTCTTTGCGCGAGAGAGACTGTTCACTTCACGCTGTGCTAAACTAAAGTGTTTTTGTTTTTTTTAAATAAATGTCCCTGTGTCGCGTGACACAACAAATCAATTATGAAATTGTCTCTTTTAGTAATCGCATTTACCAACTCTTTTAGTAATCGATTTCTATCGATTCCTTGTTGCAGCCCTACTTCAGTCCACACTACCCCAGAGTTTTCAAGCCCTGAATACGGATCCTTTTGGAAACGCTGAAGAGGCCATTTTAGTTTTAAAATGCTGGTGTACCGTGTCAGTGTGGATGGAGGAAAACGGAGACATCTGAAAACAAAAATCTGATTGGGGCTTTTTCCTCAATATTAAGTGTCAGATTTCAGTCTTGCACCCTTTCCTTAAGTTCAGACTTAGCAAGTTTGATATGAAAAACTCCCGAGGACAAATCAGGTAAATCTTTAAAGGGAATAGTGTAGGCTACATTATATCCTAATTCACATCACCCTGTCTATGATATAAGACATGAAACATGATATAAGGAACTGCCTATTTTCATCTTGATATTAACTTAACAGACACTAAAAATGTTAAGGTGTCATGTAGGTACATGTTTATATGACCGTCACCTTCACTGTATACATATAAAAAACGGAGCCTTTAGCATAACTGCGTCCTTTCATTTTCATTAAAAAAATATGAAACAGTTTCTTGTGCTGAATGTCAGTTTTAATAATCAATAATGGCCATTATAAAAGTATTACTTACAGTAAGTTTAAACAATATAGGAAATAAAGGCAAGCAATGAGTCAAATAGAATATGTGTGTGCAGTTACATAAATTAATATATTAACTTATATTTGCGCTCAGCCAAAACGCATTACCCGAGTACAAGTAATAGATTCAAAAGACCATTAGATAGAGACCATATGACCATATGAATTGAATATCACATTTACAACTGTAGTAAGATGAAATCCAGCAGAAGATCCTTGATGAATTGTCAAATGTGCGTTGCTCTCATCTGGGGAGATGTGCTCAAAGCACCCACTGACTGCCTGGAGTTCAGATGTGAGCATACGCTGCAGTGCTTGCTAGAGTGTGTGTGTGTGTGTGATCACGTGATTTGTATTTTCAGCGGTGTAGTGTGGATGGAGATCTGTTCAGAAATGCTAAGTTAAATACTAGCGTGGTCGATGACAATAGGCTAGTGGTTAAGTGTGGCAACATATAGCACCATGGTGCTCACAGTGACCATAGTTCGATTCCCGGCTCGAGGTCCTATGCCGATCCTTTCCCTCTCTCAGCTCCCAATGTAATCCTGTGGATCCACTACCCTATCCCAATAAAAAGCGAAAAAAAAGAAACGCCAGTGTGGACATGGATCATTTTAATTTTAAAACACCATTTTAAAAATAAAACGTTTTAGTGTAAACGGAGCCTGAGAAATGTATGTATTACACACAAAGTATGAAGCTGATTGGTCAGTTCTTGTCACGTGACTTGTGGTGCACTAAAAGTATTCTGAAAAGAGATGTTTTCAACCATGTGCGCTTGGAAAGCTTGTGTGCGTCGCTCTCAATATATGTGCGCATTCCGCATGCCACCATTGGAAATAACAATTTTGTCCTCCAAGGCTGCCGTCATTTGCAATCTCCAGCAGTTGATCTTCTTGCACAAATGGGCTGCAGATCCTTTCCTTGGCAGTTCATGGGTCCTTCACTTAACCTTTTCCCCTCTGCAAAGAAACTTTCTAAAGACGTCTGTTTCTTAGATAATAAATAAAACGGAAATAATTAATCATTTCTTGTGCGACCCGGTACCAATTGATCCATGGCCCGGTGGTTGGGGACCATTGATTTAACCCATACAATGTATTTTTGGCTTCCACCAAAAATACTAAATACCTGTGCAGCATAAGAAATAAGCTTTGTGGTTCAGGGTCACAAATTATATCTAGTACTCAAAAGTAACAGCCTTTGCCATCCCAAAAAGATCTGATTTTGATTTCGGACTTTTTGCAGCATCATATTTTATGGTAGTTTACGATTCTGCATCAGGAACAAAAATGGAAAAAGAAATCTGCAATCAGCCCAGAAATGAGAACAAAATTACCACTAGAGGAAATAAAATGGTAACACTTCAGTTCAAGTTCTCACCATTAACTAGTAACTTATTACCTGCCTATTATTAAAATATTGTCTGTTTATTAGTACTTATAAAGTACATATTCTGCCTGATGTTTTCTACATTCGAATACCTAAACCCAACTACTGTCTTACTAACTATTAAAAAGCAGCAAATTAGGAGTTTATTGAAGCAAAATTCATAGTTAATGGTTTGTAAAAATAGTGAGAATTGTACTTTAAATAAAGTGTGACCAAATAAAAATAAACAAATAGCAGGAGATGTTATTGAGAAGCAGAAAGGACTGGCAGTCAGGCAGGAGAATCGAAGAGGCATAATGATTGTGTCTCTTTAACCTGAGAGTTTGCTGTCGTGGGCAGGGAGCCGAGTAGGGAATCTCCTTGGTTATCCTGATGGGACTCATCGGAGAAGAAAGCCACTGAAAGACTGAGAGCCGTGTCTTTCCAGGAGCCTTATTAAAATGCATTAGAAGCACTAGGCTGCCTTCCCCCATCATTGTGGTGCTTATCATCCACATAGCAAACAGCCCAGCGGTACACAAGGGAGTCGGGCAAGCCCTGTCAGCCAGGGCCGTATTCCCATTCAGTTATAAACACACGGAACCAGCCTCTTCGAAAAATCCTCTCTGTCGCATGATGTGACCCCCTGCTTGCTCTCTTCATATGCACAAAAAGGACAGCTTTTCAAGGGCATGAGGTCTGCCTGCTCTTGTGGAGATATTTATATCTGGACAGCTCAGATAGACCAAGACTCCTAAGTGCCATTCTTTCCTAATCTTTACACTCTTTAGCATATGCGACAGCAGTCATACGTGTAATTTTTTGGAAATATGTATATATGTGTGTGTGTGTGTATATATGTGTGTGCATGTATACACATGTATATGTGTGTGTGTATATGTATATATGTGTGTATGTATGTATGTGTGTATATATGTATATGTGTATATATATATATATGTATATATATATATATGTATATGTGTATATATATATGTATATGTATATGTGTATATATATATATATATATATATATATATATATATATATATATATATATATATATATATATATATATATATATATATATATAAATTATATAAACACATACGCCACCACCTTTACGATTTCAGTCTTTTCTTATCAAACTGTAATTCGATTTAAATTTCTGAATCCAACACTGAACTGTCCAACCAAGTTTCACTGCACCCTTGTACCTACAAACGTAGATCCGAACACAACAGTCTTGGCTCGGAAATCTTTGGAAGAAGACTCCTTACATTTAAATGAGCAATACGTAGACCTTTAGAGGACCTCTTGAAGTCAGCAGCGTGATTAACATTTTCAGGATGAAATATTGAATGAATATTGAATGAATTAAAATTGATCCATCACAGCACCGTTGTTTTCTTTTACTTGCATTTTTCTTCATACACGGAACTGCCCATGGATGAGATATAAACGACTCGTAAACGATATTCGCTCCCATGCCGAAATGTCTCTCCACCATATCACTGTCCTGTATAAAAAAAGTAGAATGCCCCAAATTGGGCTCCTTAACTGGATATTATAGCAAACTATAAAACGCAGTGATAATTAGCACTGTTTGCACGCTCCATCTGCAAGCCGCCATCTTGTGTGTCTCATGTAAATTTGTAAAGTTTCCAACTTGAAAGAGTTTTTTTTTTTTTTTTTTTTTTTACTTGTGTTCAAGGGTATGAGTTGCTGTTTTGAGAGTGTGAGCATGATTATTATACCATGGTGTAGTTATATTCTCTAACTTTTTTTTATTTGATAGGTGCAATATATTTAAAAGAGCTGCACGATATTGGAAATATCTGATATTTTGATATTTTATTTTTCTGTGATAATTATTGCGATATGAATAGTTTCTGATGCTGGTTTGAATAGCACCATTTGATGGTTTTCTGGGGAGTCTAAAAGTTTTCAGGTTCAGAAATGTAATAATTACAATGGCAAAAATGCTTTTCTTGCTTTGTTTTGTCCTACAGTATGTCATGTCCAAATATCAAAAAAAGATTCGTTGACCAAGTAAATATATTGTTGTGTTTTCACTGTCAGAAGAAATAAGTGAAAATGTTCATGTGTTTTTAAGTTTTTTGCTTGTTTTAAGGAAATTATCTGCCAGTGAAATAATCTTGTTTTTGCTTTGAAATGACAAAAAAAAAAAACAAGACAAACATTCTAAGAATTATTATAATTATTTTTTTACATCATATAAATTCCATATAAATAAATACACAGTGATTAAATACAACTGTCTAGCTCCTGGTCATCTATAATATTGAACGTTACATTTCTTTGCGATGTGACTATTGCGGATGCGCACATTGCTTAATGCTGAAACGATAAATTGTGCAGCTCTAGTATTTAATGTGCTAGTGAAGATAGCATCCATACCGCTAGTTACTACATAAAGGTCATTTGAGTTTGCAGGTACACTGAGAATTAGAGAAAGATCAGGTAAGTTATTCGTAAATTTGTCTTTAGTGGACCGAACAATAGTTCCACCAGGTCGATATATCTGTGCAGATCGGCTAATCTCAGGTATACACAGCTTATATAATAGAAAAAGAAAAGATGTATTTAGTGTGAATAACTGGTTTTGTGGACCAGAGTCACATTATTTACATCTGTGTCTCTTTAATGTGTTTGTGTACCGCTTTTCTCGACAAATCAGTTTTAAATCCTTCTCCCCATAAAAAACGCTCTGATTTAGCTTGGATCCCCCCCCCCCCCTCATTGTAGCAGTGAATGAATCTTCCATAATCTGATCTATATCACAGTGCATTACATCCAAGCAGTACAACATCCTCCCTCTGGGTATTGTCGTCAGTTTTGCTCATAGCATCAACAAACACATACAAGATCTCAATGATAGCAAAGCAGTCAAGCATGTGAAGCACATGGGCTTGCACGTAATCTTAAGATCAGATCCTCAACGTCATGCTCCGCTAGCATGTCTAATGCTAATACTTGAATTAACCACTTGGCAGAGTTAAATGGCTGGATATGCTGTTTGTTATTAAGGAATCGGGATGTTCTGATTATTAAATGGTGTTTAAAGTAATTTCAATTCTATATTTAGTTTGCAATATAATGCAACATTGTAATAGACAAACAAGTATGTACATTTTTAGTTACTTTATATGCGGTAAGAAAAGTAGGTTATTAGTAGGACCACGTAGAATCTGAACCTGCAGAAATCCGCAGATTTTTACATCTTTTTTTTAGCCCATCATTGATTTATTTACTGTAAATGTGTGTAAAATATTTTCAGATTTTTTTTTATATCAATTTCAGTAATATTATTGAATAATATGTTAATGTCTTGATGAGTTATGTACTGTTTGTAAAGTACTGGTTGTAAAGTATACATATATATACATATCGAATCTGATTGGCTGAAAGCCATTCAATATTCTACAGTATCAGAACTCGTAAAGCCTCTTCACAAAAATTGCAGCTGTTGGAAAATATAATGTCCTTTTGAGTATCGACTGATACAGATCCGATCCCAATATTGAGCCCTTTTTTTTTATTTTTTTTAAGCATAATACAGTTTCAATAGTTCTGGTGATAAACTCCAATAATATGTCTTCTTTACTAAAAATAACAGACCCATAGGCCTACTGTATATGACAGACAAACAATATAACTAAAAACATGCTTTTTTTGACGCAGACTAAACTGTCTGAGGGCAGTTTTACTTAATAAATATTCCATTTTCTGTTTATGACAATCCATATTGCACCGATCAGTTTCACTTTTATTAATTTAATCAACTACTTTGACCACATTGAACCAGGCTTTACAAGCTATTCACAGCTCTTAAAGTATTCCCTCTTAGAAGAATAAACTTAGTCGGAAGGATGAGAGAACAAAAACTCATTGTGAGAATAATCGTTTGAGTTCGAAAATCTGAACTTCAGCAGACATTCTCGTCGCGTTAACAGATCAGAAGCGTGCTCTTGTGGGGGGCGTGATTATGACGTAGCGCCTGTTGTTGGTGTTCCAGGGGAAAATCCTCCTGCCTACACAGACAACAGTTCATCAAACTGGGCTCAGCTCAGTCAGAAGCACCGCTGAAAGCTTCCATCATCCAGGTTAAGTTTCTGCAGGACTTTATGAGCTCAAAGAGCTGGGTGCACCTCTGAAAGGATCTAGTGGACTCAGACATGGCTCCAAACGAATCAACGCTGTTTTTGCAGCCTTCATAAAGCACATAAACACAGTTATTTTCACAATAAAATCCATGTTACCATTTATCAACTAAGCTAAAATCATGGTGCAGACAGAATTTTACGTGCGAATAAAGCGGATTTTCATGCGTGAATGAAGCGAGTAAACTCAAATGCGAATAGCATGTTTTATCCGCGCGTTCCGCGTCTGGTGTGAACACAGCATTACAGACACAACATGATTTAGAAACAGCAATGAACTCCTTGCTGCAGATCAAAATTAACCCATTTAATGCAAAACTAAATGCATTTCTCCACTGATTATTTAAACTAACAGGAACAAATAGTCTTGGAGAACGGTTTTTGTGTTGTCATGAACGTGACACGCAGTTTGAATTGTGAATGATTGACAGGCGCAGTGGCGGGAAGCGCTGAAGTGAACATGAATTTAAGCACGCGAGTATTCATCTGTGCTTCACATTAAACTATAGAATGGCTTCAGAACGTTTGGGATATAGTAGGCCTACATGAAAACTTTCTAGTGCCTTATAATAGGCTACCTTCATGGCTTTTGTTGGCTTATAAATTAAACAAAACTGTGCTTAAAAAGCACACGCGCAAGATCGGATTTGGATCGGTACCACCTGGCCGATACCCGATCCAGCAAAAATATGCGGTATCGAACCAATATCCAACCCAAGTATCGGGATTGGTGCATCCCTAGAATAAACGCAATATCAAACTCGTAGCAGTACGATATGGCTGTATATCGTAACTAGTGGGACACTAAGTCACTCGACCTTTGGCCTCGTGCCAACGCACACTTCCCACCAATGCCGATATACACCCATATCACACTGCTACTCGTGTGATATTGCTCATTTATACAAAAGTTCTGTCTGGTTCTCGAATCTGATTGGCTGATAGCTGCAATAACACCACTCGTAAAGCCTCCTTACCCTTCTGTATTATTCTGCCTACTTAGAGTGACAACTGATCAATAAACATTTTGAACGTTAACCAAATACAAAACACAACAGTGCAATTTATAATAAAAGGTACAGAATAAAAAAGTGAACTTTGTATGTATTTAATAAATAAAATGTAATACCTTATGTAAGAGATGGACACTTTTTTGCATGCTATTATGCCACATTGTTACCACATGAATTAAAATATATAGTTATTTATAACTAAATCTTGGTGTAAAAACATAGATTTTTGGCATTCTGGTCAAATAATGAGTTAAATTAGGTTTATTTTAAAAAGCATACAAGATATAAAGACAATGTATTAAAGTATTATGTTAAAATATTGAACATGCAGATCTTCTGGATATTTCATGCATACAGAAATCTAGCACAGTTTGTACATTTTGCAGAAATTAAAATGGAAGAAAGTGGAGTGTCTACGGGTTTCAAAAAATCAAAAAAGTTTCTTTCTTATGTTCAACACAAAAGAAGATATTTTTAAGAAAGCTAAAAACCTGTGATCACTGACTTCCATAGAACGAAAAACAAATATTGAAGTCAATAGTTACAGTTTTCCAGCTTTCTTCAAAATATCTTTTTTTTTCCCAACAAAATGAAGAAAGTAAAACCAATTTTAAACAAGTAAACTGTAAGTACATTTTCATTCTTGAGTGAAGTTTAAGTCTTCTTTATGAGAGCTAGCTACATATACTACAAATCTGTACGTCTGAACATAATTTTGTTGGTTTGTGTTTGATCAAGGCTTTACTTGAGAGCGATTTATTGTGCAGAGTCATTGAGTGGAGTTATTTGAATTAATCACTAGCAGAATGGTGTAGGCGAAACCGTTCTGAAGTGTTGTGGGTGTTGAGTCCCAGGAGGGAGAACTCTGAAACGAATTTAAATGTAACCTGAAACCAAAATAGACTAAATTAGAAATAGACTCGCTTGGAGCTCATGACAGTTCTTACTTTATTAAAAACCTCTTTTTAATATACACACCTCTTTTTGCCAATTTTTTTTAAATTATTTTGTTTTAGAGAAATGAAGTTTCTTTCATTTTTAAATAAGTAGTTTGAACAAGCAGTAAAAATATTTTTTGGAGTGTAAATAATAGTCATTTACAATTATTGCTTGACAACTGTACCAAGATATTTCCAGCTGTCAGTCAGTGTGAGATCCTAGTTGTCAATAATGACAGTAAGCAAAATTACTTTGCATCATAAATCTGTAACATGTTTGTCTGTGACAAGATGGTAAACTTGATTCATAATCAGAAAATTGTGGGTTTTTGTTGTTGTGGAGCTTAATATTTAGTCTTAACACTGTCAGAATTTTGTCAAATTAAATGTTTTTTATTAAATAAAAATAAATAAATAACCAAGCAATATAAAACCATTCATTCTTGTGTTTATGGTTTCATTCCATGCTGACATCAATGACATTTTAGGTTTAAACAGTTATATTAGCTGAAATGCTTCCTGCCACTATGGGTTTGCTCAGTAATTTCAATATGAAGCTGACATTTTGTCTTTTGGCAAAAGCCTTTTTATGTTTCCCTCTGAGCTGTCTATGTAGTAAAGGGAATTAAACACACAACTGGTGACACTGATGTTTCTGTTGTCGTTGGATGGTAAATGCTGCTTAAGTCTCAAAACATGAAATTCTTTAGATGAAAAGCAAGGAATACTGCGATTCACATCATGCAAATTAGATTTTTTTTATCCACAAGATGTGACAACAACCCTTCCAGCCTCTTATTCTTTTTTTGTGCTACTGATTTTCTCATAGCAAGAATGTTGTCATCCTCATTTTGATTCAGTCATTGTGTTACTACTTTTGTAGATGACTGAAGCTTGTTCTTTATGTCTTTCTGCAAAAAATTTTATATCACCGCCTAAAAGATGTTTGTTTGTTGTCCTTAGGTACAGGCAGAGTTAAAGCATTAGCCTATAGGCGGTTGTATGGTGCACTGAGAACACACACATGTCATTTTAGTGCCAAATTCTGTAAATGCGTAGAGGCAGGTGGCCATCTTTAACCACTCTGTGGTCTCCATGGCTTTGCTGGCATGCCTAGAATGCCAGCAGAACAAAGCAGATTATGTCAAATTCTTAAAAAAAGCTTAGTACTAAAAAGGAGCAGGCATACACTAACTGGCAAAAGTCTTGTAGTTGATCCCAGTTGTAAGAGAAACAAATAATAACTTGACTTCTAGTTGATCATTTGGAAAAGTGGCAGAAGGTAAATTTTTCCAATGAATCATCTGTTTAACTGCATCCCAATCATCACAAATACTGCAGAAGACCTATTGGAACCCACATGGACCCAAGATTCTCATAGAAATCAGTCAAGTTTGGTGAAGGAAAAAATGGTTTGGGGTTACATTCAGTATGGGGGTGTGTGAAAGATCTGCAGAGAGGATGGCAACATCAACAGCCTGAGATATCAAGACATTTGTGCTGCCCATTACATTACAAACCACAGGAGAGGGCAAATTCTTCAGCAGGATAGTGCTCCTTCTCATACTTCAGCCTCCACATTGGCCAGCCCAGAATCCAGATATCAACATTATTGAGCATGTCTGGGGTAAGCTGAAGGAGGAAGCATTGAAGATGAATACAAAGAATCTTGAGGAACCTTTGAGGGAGGCCATAATGCTGAATGAATGAAAAGTCCTGACATGAAACCGCCTTATCTCTCAGAAGGACTCACATTATTTATTGTCCTTCTTACTACACTATACTTCTTTCCCTCAGGGTTTATTGGTTTTCTATTGGTGTTAGCAATACACACAATTCCTCTTGTTAATCTTGGCTTTCTGATTGTTTCAGGTGGAGCATGAGTGTGGGGTCAGAGTTCTGCTGTGATGCGTGCTATTGGGTGTAGGATGAACCTACCGGCAGTGCTGAATGGCCTGCTGGTGTCAGTGGTGGCAGCCTTGCTTTGGAAATACGTTCGTCTGATTGAACACACATCACAGCTGGAAGAGGAGCTACAGCTCACACGCCAGTCACAAGAGTTTTCACAGGTGTGTAGGCTTATGCCTGTATAAATTTTAAAGATTAACTGTGGAAGCTTTTATCACAATATACATTATTATCAGGATATTGACCTAAGCTGCAAAAAAGGTTATTTTAACAGGTATAATAACAAAAATACTTATTGTGTTAAATTTTTGTATTCACTTGCTCAGAGTAAATGAATGTCAACAAATTAAATTGCAAAAAGATGATAAAGTATAATAGGTATCACTCAGTAAATGTTAGTTAATTGATTAGAATCAATAGTTACTATGTTAATATTAGTAAAAAAACAGCAGAATTTTAGTAATTATTACCTCTATGTAATAAAATGATTATGACTTGTAATCAGATTACGACTACAATTTTAACGCAGCATTATCTAAGAAATTTAAATCACTTAAGTTTACTAAAAGCTTTTGTACTTTTCTTTGTGAGTTTTTATTAAATTAGGTGATGCTAACTATTGGAGCCTCAGATTAACTTGACTTAACGAAAATGTTAATGTGTAAATTATTAAACAAATTAACCAATTAAGTCTCAAAGCATTTGACATTGTTATGAACACCACTGCAAATACAATGTGAATACTCTTAATAAGCATTCTTATGGGGCGTTCACACCAGACTTGGCTTGTTGAAATAAATCTTACTATTTGCATGTAAATAGACAGGCGAACATTTTGAGTTAACTCGCTTCATTCACGTGTGAAATTCACTTCACAATAAGTGCACATTTGCGTCATAGACAGGGCTTCCCTCTGGCTGATGATTATAGTTTACTTGCTAAATGGCTAACATGGATTTTATTGAGAGAGTAGCTGTGCTTTAGGAATACTGAAAAACTGCGTATATTTGTTCGGCACCATGTCTTGAGTCTATTAGATCTTTTCAGAGGTGTACCCAGCTCTGTAAGTTTACAAACTATTCCTGGATGAGGAAAGCTTAAGCGTTAAGCATGCAAAACGATCAATTCATGCCACTACATTCGTGCAAATCCCGTCATTCGCGGCACCTCATTTTTGAGAATAGCGCCGCATAGGATGTCTATTCATAACCTTACATTGACTTAACATGTAAATCACTCCCTCATGATGCTTCATACGTGTTTCAAGAGTTCACACTTAGATAATGCAAAATCCACGCTGGGAGTGCCGACTAGCTTAATTAGATCCTTTGGCCCTCCTGCTGGCAGGCAGCAGCGCTGGCCAACGAGCCACTGTGTCACCCGATCATAGAATGAGGAGAAAAAAGAAGGGTAGTATGGTGGGATGGTGGAGTGGGGGGTGGGCTTCCAAAAACGAAGATCGGTAATGAAGTTTAGGCAGGATAGGATCAGCTGTAGTCGATCATATCACATGCTCCTCTCGAAATTAGTTTGTAAAACTTCAATTGGTTTGAACGCACCATAACACTTTTAAAAATAAGTAATTATTCACTGTATTTTAAAGTGTATATCAATAATATGCATGTTATTTATCATGAAATATTGAATTACTGAATATTGGCATATGTCCACAGGTGCGTATTGATTACCACGGTGCCTTGTTGGCACTCCAAGAGCATGGCACCAGAATGGTGTGCACTGGCAAGATGCACACTGATCGCATCTGCCGTTTCGACTACCTCTGCTACTGCACAGAGGCCGAGGAGTTTGTATTCTTCCACAGTAATGCCTCTGTGATGTTGCCCAACCTTGGCTCTCGGCGTTTCCAACCAGCCCTGCTGGACCTCTCATCTGTAGAAGACCACAACACGCAATATTTTAACTTTCTTGAGCTTCCAGCGGCGGCTCTGAAATTCATGCCAAAACCTGTGTTTGTGCCAGACGTCACTCTTATTCTGAATCGATTCAATCCAGACAACCTCATGCACATTTTCCACGATGATCTTTTGCCAGTCTACTACACCATGCAGCAGTATTCAGACTTGGATGATGAAGCCAGACTCGTTTTCATGGAGGGTTGGGGTGAAGGGGCTCACTTCGATCTCTATCGCTTGATGAGCAGTAAGCAACCACTTCTCAAAGACCAGTTGAAGACCTTCGGCAAGCTCATGTGCTTCACCAAGTCCTATGTAGGACTGTCAAAGATGACCACATGGTACCAGTATGGCTTTGTGCAACCCCAAGGACCCAAAGCCAATATTTTGATATCAGGTAACGAGATCCGTCAGTTTGCTTCATTTGTGATGGAGAGGCTGAACATCACAAGAGAGGAGGAGGAGGATGATGATGATGACTACATTGTAGTTTTTAAACGTACCACGAACAGGCTCATCCTGAACGAGGCTGAGCTGCTTCTGGCTTTAGCTCAAGAGTTGCAGATGAGGACGGTCACTGTGTCTTTGGAGGAGCAGTCGTTTGATAACATCATCCAAATTATTAGCAAGGCAGCCATGCTGGTCAGCATGCATGGAGCCCAGATGATCACCTCCATGTTTTTGCCCCGTGGTGCAGCTGTGGTCGAGCTCTTCCCTTATGGTGTGAACCCGGAACAGTACACTCCCTACAAAACCTTGGCGTCCTTACCTGGCATGGACCTACAGTATGTTGCTTGGAGAAATACCATGGAAGAGAACACTGTCAATTTCCCTGATCGCCCTTGGGACCAGGGTGGCATTGTCCACTTAGAGAAGGAGGAACAAGAACGTATCCTTGCCAGCAAGGAGGTGCCAAGACATCTTTGTTGTCGTAATC
Source organism: Danio aesculapii (assembly GCF_903798145.1). NCBI lineage: Eukaryota > Metazoa > Chordata > Actinopteri > Cypriniformes > Danionidae > Danio > Danio aesculapii. The sequence continues at coordinate 46,199,912 of NC_079450.1, read as the reverse complement.
CAGAATGGCTTTTTCGCATTTACCAGGACACTACTGTAGACCTTGCCTCTTTCCTGGACGTACTCAGAGATGGTTTAAAAAAGCTTAACTTTAAAAAGGCCAAGGTGGCTAGCACTGTACATCCCGGTCGAGTCCGAGAGCCCAAGTGTCAGACTTCAGTACAGGCCACCAATGAAGCAAAGCTCTCGGTCTCATGGCAGATCCCTTGGAACCTGAAGTACCTGAAGGTCAAAGAGGTGAAATATGAGGTGTGGATCCAGGAACAGGGAGAGAACACATATATGCCTTACATTCTGCCCCACCAGAACTACACCTTTTCAGAGAACATCAAACCCTTTACCACATATTTAGTGTGGGTGCGCTGCATCTTTAACAAGAACCTCTTGGGTCCATTTGCAGATGTTCTTATATGTAAAACTTGATTCAATCCGGTTAAATGTATCACTGTCGGCTAGTGGAGATTTAATTGGAAGACTTGTTCTCAGGAGCTATCCTGAAAATTACATGATGTGACATGGGTGAATTGTTTCTTTGAACCTTGATTGTCACTGATTGCTCTTTGTGGTACTTGTGGAGTGTCACAAACTGATTTAGAATCATGACCGCAGTAAAGGTTGGTCATGAATGCAGTTTACAGAACTGCTAGACCTTTTAATATGTCACAGTTCAAGCTAAATTCTTAACTTTATTTATCAGAAATGTATTGCATAACTTCGTATTTTCCAACAGTCCAAGACACTGGTTTTGTCGACACCTGCTTTTGTTAACTCAAATACTACACACTTTTCTGTGGCTTAAGCTAGCTTTGTGACTTCGTGAGTGTGCCCTCAAGTTTTGTTATGATGAAGGTTTTTTGAGGTTTAGAAATATTGTATGAAGTAACTACAAAAAAAAGCTGAAAGTGAATATTGAGATATAAAAAGTAGGCTGCTGTTTACCAGCTTGGATTGACTGTAATTTGTCATGAGTGTTGGTGTTTTCTTTATTTTTTTCTTTAATTGTCTTCAAAAAGCACTGATTATTATTTATTTCTTCAAAAGAAAGCATTTGAATTTGTTTGCCCATGAGATATTAAAATGCCGGTCATGTTTGTACGTTTTAAAGAATCACATTACAGAGAGAATACATAGATTTTCAAGTTGACAGTATGATTGTGGTGAAATAGTTTAAGCTGATGTCCTTTGTTGATGGCATGTCTGTAATTCTCTTTTTATTTAGTAAATTAGTGAGGTAGCTTGTTTTTTGGTGGTGGTGGGCCAGTAGCACAAATTAAATGGGTTCAATCTTTGGTAAGTTGAACTGTTAACTAACAGAGTTAGAATAAAAGCAGTTGCTCAATTTTTCACTAAAGACGTAACAGTACTTCAGATGTTTTATGACTGCGTAAGCCCTACAGAATGCAATATTTAAGGCGGGCTATTATGCAGAATTCACTTTCACATAGTGTTTAAACATTCATGTCTGTGTGTGTAAACAGCAAGCCTATAATAGTAAAAAATCCACCCACTACTTTATATAAATAAAGTAAGCAGATGCAGTGTCTGAAAATACACTGTTCTAGATTTTGCTTATGACTGGTGATGAAGAGCCACTGCATTCATTCAGAAATGTATTTTTATTACTATTTATTCAATTAGTAGCAGTGAGTGAGTGATTTTGTTTTTTAGTTTGTAGATTTTGATAACAGTTTATTACTGCTGTCACATATCTACTATATACAATAGACAAGATTTTTTCCCTGCTTTTTACATTCACAGACATTAAAGGGATGGTTCACCCAAAAACAGAAAATTTACTCAATATTTACTCTCCCTCTAGTTTTTTTTTTTTTTCAAACCTTTTATGAGTTTCTTTATTCTGTTGAACAAAAGATAAGATATTTTGAAGAAAGTTAAAAACCTGTAACCATACGATAAACTATGATAAACAAATACTATGCAGGTAGAGGTTTCTAGCATTCTTCAAAATATATTTACTTATATGTATACTTTTTTGTGTGCAGCATAAAAGAAGAAACTCAAACAGGTTTCGAACAAGGGAAAGATGAGTTAATGATAACATAATTTTCATTTTTTTAATGACCGTTTGAATGATCTTGTTTTTTGATATAACCTTCAGTTTGAAGTTAAATAAGACTCTAAAGAGAATCTTTAAAGATGTTAAAGAGAGCCTTGAAGGGACAGTTAATCCAAAAATACTCACCCTCAATTTATTGAAGATATAAGTGACTTCCTCCTTCAGTAGAAAATAATGGGCCCTATCAAACACTCGGCGCAAGTCATGTATGGCGTGATTTGTTGCTATTTTCAGACCAACGCAACTGTAATTTTCACATTTTGCACCATGTTTTTTAAATAGCAAATCCATTTGCGTCACCTTGTGGACTCATGGGCATGCTGGTCTGTAAAGGAGGTGTGTTAAGGCGCATTGTTGGTGCGTTGCAATTTTAAGGAACTAATATAGACCCCGCTATTGACCAACTAAAAGCAGGTATAAAGTCCACACAGAGCATATTTGTTATGCTTCTATGCAGGTCCAAACGTTTACACATTGCTTAATTCACACAAGATGTACAGCAATACACAAAAATCTTTACAGATGACAAAAATTAAATAATTAAAATGTTAATTGTTAATGTTAAATGTTAACAATTATTTTCTACATAAATATAAAAACATCACCTCATCACAGGATTTTTTTTTCAATTTATTCATCGCAATTTGCATTTGTATACTGTTATTAATATTAGCAGTATTTTTTATATGCATATTTATATTTGTTTAAATAAAAACAAGTTTAGATTTGTCCACCTGTTGGGTTTTGGAGACCTCTGCATCACCATATGGGCCATAAGAATAGGACGTGTGTTTGGATAAAACTCAGTTTTTTGACCACACTTCATTATTATTGTTCATTTATTTGTTTTACTGGAAATTAGAACTGAATTTAGAAATAGTTTTGAAACAAATCTTTGTGCTTAACAAACTAAATTAAATATGTAGGCTAATATGTAGGATGTCTTCAGTGGAGTGAGTACAACACCGTTTCCTTATCCATAAAAGTAATGGAGTAAAGAGTAAAAGTAAAGTAAAGAGGCTTAATGGAGGAGGCTGGTTCTTTATTCTCGTGCTGCAGATGGTCTGTTTAGCTGTTTTCTCTCTAGTGAAGTGTTCAGTTTTTCCACTTACAAAGTCCACCATGTAAATAGCAAATGTGCCATGGCTGGACACAACTGACTCCTAAAGGGAAATTAGAAAAGTATGTTCTATACAGTATGACTGAGAGTAGTATGAATGTAACTCAGATGTACTACATCCACCATTTTATTATCATATTGTAACCTAGCCGTGTCAGTTGCATCGCTTCACTCCCATTTATGAATTCCCTCCCAGGACATCATGGAATAGTGTATCGTCCATCAGATTCATACTTCAGAATCTCACCAGAAGTAGTAGGTCATCCGGGAACTTCTTGCGTACTGTTTTTTGATTACTATGAATTTGGACATACTACTTGGCTTGCAGACTGATTTTAAATGCTATAAAGTAGGGAAGTATGACAGACGCTAGTGGCCTTGGTCTTTAGCCTCCTTGTTAGAGCAACTGACTCCCATGCAGAGAGTGACTGGTTCAATCCTAGCTCGGAGCGGGTTGGGTGGTGTAGGACCAGCAGGGTTACCTTGGTGCCGTGACCCGGATGGGAGTGAGGTTTAGGGGGGGTGTGTAACACAGGCCATCTAGTGAACACCTCACTTCCCTGAGCCTAAAAATGTGATCTAGCGACAGATGCTAGAGGCCATGGTCTTTAGCCTCCTTGTTACGCCCCATTCACACGGGGCGTCAGCATCAACGCTTCCCATTTACTTTCAATGGGTGACTTCAGGCTTTGCCGTACTGCATTGTGGATCCATCAGTGCCACTTCAGCGCCGTTGCTTGCTGCAGAAATTGGGAATTTCTCCACTTTTCAAGCGCCAACAGAGATGTATCAGCCAATCAGATCCCTTTATGCAAATACACCAGCTCAGACAGTAGCTGATGCGGACAAATTTTATTGGCTGATGCTTGGCTGGCCCAACTTCAGACACGACCTCTGTCAAGCGCTGATGCTGAAGCTCCCTGTGATTCGGGCATTAGAGCAACCAACTCCCATGCAGAAAGTCACTGGTTTGATCCCAGCTGGGAGTGGGTCAGGTGGTGTAGGACCGGCTGGGTTACCTATGCGATTTTGAGGTCTTATGACATGAAATGTTCGGTCAGTGCGAAAAATTTTACTGTATTATTAGCTTTACATGTCTAGTGAGCATGAGCTTCCGGATGCTTGGTGACAAATGTATGAGCTTACAATCAGGCACGAGGTGGGAAGAGGAGAATTTGCACAGTTTTGTCAAAATGGTTTTTACCTGTGATTGTCAAAAATGCACAAACCGCTATAAATTATGCTTACAGACATGACTCCATTCTGAAAAATTATCCCCCATCTGAGTATGTGTTTGAGAATATGGCAAGTGACAGAAGAATCATTTGCCCAGGCTGTGGATTACAGCTAATAATATTGTAAATACTATTTAATTTCTTGCGCAGGCTGATGGTTTTGCTTTCCCTGGGATTGATTTGGACTGTGTTTATTTTTTGTTCTTAAAAATGGGTGACCATTGACTTGAATTTATACAAATCAAGAACCTTCTTTAATGTTCTGTTGAAGTAAAAAGTCACCTACATCTTTGGCTGACTTCCTTTTAAAGATGCTAAAGAGGACTTTAGTTTAAATTAGACAGCTGTCTTACTGCATGTGCTTCAGATGTGTGCATATCAGAAGTTTAAATTGACAAGGCTTGAATACATGTCCATAATGAAATGTCATGATGATGAACTGATGTCATGTAAGCACAATAGACATGATAAACACCAAACAATGGGGGGGGGGCAGAAGCTCATTTCTATTTAAATTATTAGTTCACCTCAAAATGAAAATTCTGTTATTAATCATTCACCCTCATGTTATTCCAATCCACTAAGACCTTTGGTTATCTCCAGAACCAACACAATCTCACAGCAATTTGTAACTTTCATTTAGTGGCTAATTCGTATCAATTTGTAAGATTTCATTCGTACAATTTAATGTACCCAGTGACATTTTCATAAAATGAAACTCATATGAATTTATTTGAATTAGCCACTAAACTGACAAAATATTAAATAGGTTTGGGGTCAAAAAGTCACTGAGTCAATATTTTGTGGAACCCTCTTTTGCTGCAATTACAGCTTCAAGTCTTTTGGGGTATGTCTCTACCAGCTTTGCACATCTAGAGACTGAAATCTTTGCCCATTCTTCCTTGCCAAATGATTCAAGCTGAGTCAGATTAGATGGAGAGCGTTTGTGTATCTCCTTTAAAGAAGGACCGTGCCACTTTTCTTTCTATCTTTCTTTTATTAAAGGATGTCTTTGTCTCATCTGCTAAGATAACCTGTTATTTATTGAAGGAGACTTAAATGTTCAAACGTTGTCAACCATCCACAAGCTTTCTTTCTATTGTTTTGAATGGAAAAATACAAAAATGTAAAAAAATGTTTGGTGAGGTTTTAGTCTGTCCTTTGCATAGATGTTATTATGCATCATATAGAATAGGATTTAAATGATGCAATAACAGATTGAACCAAGAACATTTCTAATTGAAATTCAGAAACCGCAAACTTCAGCCATGCAGTTTATTAGCATAACTCTGTGTTTCGATGGTAATTTTATTCAAGTATTAGGATAATAAATGAATTCTATTTGTAGTACAAAATAGCAGGACTTGTCCTTTGCATATATTCAGAGAGAGAAACAACCTAGCATGTGAATCTTTAACAATCTTCCCTCTCGGTCGAAGTTGAGAAACAGATGTTCATGGTTGAAAACTTCTCAGATTTCCTATGCTCTCATTTCAATCATTAGACGATAGTTTTCAGCATTAGAAATATTGAGAATCTATTGGATTGCAGGCTTGGGTACTGTAAACCTCCCTGTTCCATTTGCCAGTTCATGAGACTTACTATTATGTGCCACTGGAATGTTGTAGATCATTTTTGTCACTTTTATTAAATGTGCAATTTCTCAGATGCCTTTGTGATTTGTCTTTTGTCATGTACATTGGCATTGTTTATTATTATTATATAATTGGTATTGGTGAATTCATTATTCATAGTCTCAGTTTGGCATTCTAATAATTCAGTATCTTCAGTGTGTGTGTGTCTGCGCGTGTGTGTGCGTGTGTGTGTGTGTGTGTGTATGTATGTATGTATATATGTATGTATGTATATATATGTATACATATACATATTTATATATATATATATATATATATATTTATATATATATATATATATATATATATATATATATATATATATATATATATATATATATATATATATATATATATATTATATATATATATATATATATATATATATATATATACATATTATATATATATATATATATATATATATATATATATATATATATATATATATATATATATATATATATTTATTTGCGGTTACATTCAGTATGGGGGGGGGGGGGGGGGGGTATGAGAGATGTGCAGAGTGGATGGCAACATCAACAGCCTGAGGTATCAAGGTATCAAGACATTTGTGTTGCCCATTACATTACAAACCACAGGAGAGCGCTCCTTTTCAAGCTTTAGCTTCCACATCAAAGTTCCTAAAAGCAAAAAAAGTCAAGCTGCTCTGGGATTGGCCAGCCCAGTCACCAGAAATTAACATTGTTGAGCATGTCTGGGGTAAAATGAAGGAAGCATTGAAGAGGAATCCAAGAATCTTGATGAGTCCTGCAAGAACACTTTCTTTGCCATCTCAGATGACTTTATTAATAATTGATTTGAGTCATTGCAGAGATGTATGGATGCAGTCCTCCAAGCTCATGATGGAGTCAGACACAATATTAATTCTTTTTCCACTGCACCATGACTTTACATCCTATACTGTATATTATTTCTGTTAAGTGACAAGACATTTGTCTAAGCAAAGTCAGACCTAACTGTCCTAATTAAGTCACTTCTGATACCAAATGATCAACTAAAAGTCAAGTTATTATTTGTTGTTCCTAAAACTTGGATAGGTGACAAGTTTTTCATCAGGTAGTGTGAACAAGATTGGTAATCAAGTAAAGAGCATGCACGTGCACAAGAGAAATGCTGTGTGTGCGCGTGTAATGACAAGGCCATATCCACCCTCATCATAGGTTGGTTGAATAAGATTGTACAAATTTACATGAATTAGTCATTAAAATAAAAAGTTACAAATTGCAATGAGATAGCATTGGAATAATAGAATAAAATCCATAATGGATGGACTGATAAATAAACACACTTTAGCAGTCATTAATAGTTTATATACAATAAATCTGTTCAGGCATATTTGGAATAAGAAGCTTTACTTTATTTAGGGGTCACCAGTGGGTAGCACAATCGCCTCACAGCAAGCAAGAAGGTCGCTGGTTCAAGCCCCGGCTGGGTCAGTTGGCATTTCTGTGTGGAGTTTGCTTTTTCTCCCCGTGTTCACGTGGGTTTCCTCCAGGTGCTCCGGTTTCCCCCACAAGTCCAAACACATGGTATAGGTGAATTGGGTAAGCTAAATTGGCTGAAGTGTATGTGTGTGAAAGAGTGTGTATGGGTGTTTCCCAGTGTTGGGTTGCGACTGGAATATATATATGATAATATATATATATATATATATATATATATATATATATATATATATATATATATATATATATATATATATATATATGACCCCTCAATAAATTAAATAAAGCTTCTTAGGCAGTAAGCAGTAAGTATTTATTTGTTTGCCTAATGTCCATGTTTGATAATCTTATTTTGAGTATTTTAAGCCTAAAGCTCCTTTTCTCTTTTTAAACCCATGCTGTTTTTTGCTATTTCATTTCGGAGATCAGAATCACACGTGACCCTCCAGGGTCAGATTTGTTAAGGGATGCTTCATCTGCCTACAGAATTGATGAAAGACTATTGAATCAGATAATATGCTGAGTGTTTCCATGTAGGACAGTGTCAGTTCAAGGTGTTATGTATAGCCGAAGGGGATTCGACTGGGATGAGCAGATGAAAGAGAGAGAGAGAGAGTGTGTGTGTGTGTTGTGCATGTTGATATCAATTTAAACCAGGTTTCAGGCACAAAGTACAAATTACGTCAGCTTCCTTTGAACTCATTAACTTCCAAGGTATTTTTTTCTTAAAGAAATTGTTTGAAATGTATTTCTTTATCGGTTCAAATATGTTTCAAAGTTGGTAAAACAACAATACAAATAGGAAAGGACTCAGAAGAGATTTAATTATTGTAGATATTTTTGAAGTGAGATTGTCTCTTCCCAGAATGTAAATCTAACAGAAGACCATGTGCTCTGGTGTGTGCTTTATTACACCAACAAATCAGACAAAGTTACAATCAAAATTATTCTGCTCTATTGCAGCCCTATCAAACAAACGGTACAATGTGGCACCAGGCGCAACACAAGAGATTTCTTGCTATAGTTTCAGCCTGGTAGGTATCATTTTCACATCATGTGCCACAATTTTTAAATAGCAAATGCATCTGCGCCTATTTTTGCACTCATGGGCGTGCTGGTCTGAAAAGGAGGTGTAAGACCCCAATGACAGACGAGTCTTTGCAATGGATGTCCAGTGTTCTCCAGCCTCTGATGCCTAGACTGCAGCTCTGCACAAGAAGTTTGGCCAGAGAAGAAATGGCTGTGCCCAACTGAGCCTGCTTTCTCTTGAGGTTTTTTTCCTTCACTTTTGCAAATTGGTAGCAGTAGGTAGTGTTGTCGCCTCACAGCAAGAAGATCGCTGGTTTGAGCCTCGGCTGGGTCAGTTGCTGTTTCTGTGTGGAGTTAGCATGTTCTCCCTGCGTTCGCGTCACAGTTCAAAGACATGCGGTACAGGTGAATTGGTTAGGCTAAATTGTCCGTAGTGTATGTGTGCGAATGCAAGAGTGGATGGATGTTTCCCAGAGATGGGTTGCAGCTGGAAGGGCATCCACTGCGTAAATCATGTGCTGGATAAGTTGGCGGTTCATTCTGCTGTGGCGACCCTGGATTAATAGAAAAAAGGGACTAAGCCGAAAAGAAAATGAATGAATGAAAGTGTGTTGAGGCACATTGCTATTTTGAGGCAAGTTGCTATAATTAACCAACTAAAAGCTAGTCTACAGATAATGGCATAGTTAATTTTTTTATTTTATTTAAAGAGCAAATTAGTGATATGTGCTTATAGCCGGGTCCACAACGTGCATGTTGCTTATTACACACAGTAATGCACAGCAGCACACAAACATCTTTAAGTATGAAGAATTGAAGGATTAAAGTTTAAAAGATTATTATTGTCTACATCAACACCTCTGTGCTCTATCGTGCACTTTAAAAAAACATTCCTGAGCACTTCGTCTCACAGCTTTTCAAGAGTTGACACTTAGCTGATGATTAATAATAAAGCGTATTTGGGATGCTGTACCGGGAGAGAGCCCTGAGCTCGAAATATCCTCGAGCTTGGGGCTCCCTCCCATTAGAAGGGTGATAGGGGAGTTTGAGCTCTGGTAGGTCTCGAGAACTCCCCTACTTGTTAGCATTCTGAAAAGTGTCTTAGCAACTCTTAGCACTGATATATATATATATATATATATATATATATATATATATATATATATATATATATATATATATATATATATATATATATATATATATATATACATACACAGTTGAAGTCAGAATTAGACTTTTTTAAATATTTCCCAGATGTTGTTTCACAAATCAAGGAAATTTTCACAGTATGTCTGATAATATTTCTTCTGGAGAAAGACTTATTTGTTTATTTTGGCTAGAATAAAAGCAGTTTTACATTTTTTATGAAAATTTTTACAGTCAAAATTATTTGCCCCTTTAAGTAAATTTTTTTTTCGACTGTCTACAGAACAAACCATCGTTATAAATAACTTGCCTAATAACCCTAACTTAATTAACCTAGTTAAGGCTTTAAATGTCACTTTAAGCTGTATAGAAGTGTCTTGAAAAATATCTAGTAAAATATTATTTACTGTCATCATGGCAAAAATCAAATAAATCAGTTATTAGAAATGAGTTATTAAAACTATTGTTTAGAAATGTGTTGAAAATATCTTCTCTCAGTTAAACATAGATTGGGGAAAAAATAAACAGGGAGGCTAATAATTCAGGGGGGCTAATAATTCTGACTTCAACTATATATATATATATATATATATATATATATATATATATATATATATATATATATATATATATATATATATATATATATATATATATATATGGGGGTGTTGTTTGATTAAACCGTCCCCACCAATTGCAAGTTCAAACCTATGCCCTTCATGGTCACACAACTTCTCACCTACACACGAATGAAACACTCATGCAAACATACAAACGTTTTCCTTACATCTATGAACAGCATATAAGATTTCATAATGAGCTACAAACAAGGTAAAAACTTGCCAGAAGAAACAACCTACTCATATCTTGCTTATAATGGAGGTTCAGGTTATTCCGCTACAACCCCAAATCACAAGAACAGTATGGGAAACGCCTGAGATGTATAAAGTACTAGAGACCCAGACTTAAGTAAAAGTACAAGTGCTCTATCAAAAAGTGACTTGGGTAGAAGTTGAAGTGCTCTTTAAGCACCAAACTTAAGTGGAAGTACTAAAGTATTCAACTTTTTTTGTACTTAAGTATTGCAAGTAGTTTATTAAAAAATTTGCTGAAAGTAAAAGTACAAGTATTGTGTAATGTAGTTATTAAAGAAAGCAGTCAAAAGACATCATGTTGTTTTGTTTATTTTAAATATCTTTTTTGGGGGCACATTATTAAGCAGAACAAATAGAAACATGGCTTATGATACAGTTTTTCTCTCGCGCTTGAACCACAGATCTGACAGATTATAACAGCTTTAACACACACCTTTCACAAAAACACTCCATAATCACCTCAAAAAGCTATTGAAACCCATTTTCGGATTACAAATTACCTGTTGTAAATGCTATGAATAGAAGTTCTTAACATTCTACCAGAAGACGCTGGTCACTTTGGTGCCCTCCATGCAGTAGCCAAGAAAAAGGTCTATAATTGTAATGAGTAGGGGTGTGAATCTACACTGGTCTCACGATTATCATGCCATCGATTCGGTTCAATTCAATATCTCGGTGCATTGTATGCTTTCCATACATAATTAGATTTTCTCTAAACACAAGAACTTTTTTTTATTAAAATCTATAAATATATTTATATTTATATATTATTTGTAATACAATTTTGTTCTTTAATACAGCAGTAAGATATATGAACTGTACCTTAATTTGACCTGCTCAAAGAAAGCACTCTTTCTGAATGTATCAAACAAAACTCCAATACATGCACAGAAGACAGCATGAGCATTTATAGCAAATAAACAAATATTATCCTGCTTGCTTTTTGAGCGCTGACAGGCGAGGTCTTACACCCTTATGATTGGTCATTTTCTTCACCTGCTCAACAGAAAGGGCTACGATCGGCTTTAGAAATGAAAGCGCTGTTCACCGATGGCGGGAACAACAGCCGCGGTAACAGTCTGTATCCGCATAATACGTGGTTATCACAGGATAAATAGACACAGTGGAGAAAACTTGCACCTCAGGCACGCTCCTGTCAGGATTCAAAAGTATCGCTTCAACAGCCAAGAGGATAAGAAAAGTTATCTCACAAATGCCAACGGGTCAAATGTCCAAAGTGAGAGAGAGAGAGAGGGGCAGAGATGGAGTTTTACAGCATTTCTCCTTGGTAGTGAAATAGCGGCTCGTGTGCTGTGCCGCCTTCCTTGTAGTAAGAGCGTTATTTAGTTGCCCTCGCCTCCTTCGCCATAGTATTCTATCGCGCGTAGGAGATACATGACGTCAGTACGTAATAACCCTTTATGATCTATTACTGAACAGATATCAATAATTTTGACACCCCTAGTAACGAGTAACAATGAAGCACATAAAAAATCTATCGGAGTAAAAGTATTAAACTCATCGAAAATATGTACAAAAGTAAATGTGGAAGTAGAAGAAAAAACAATACTCCAGTAGAGTACAGATCATGTCTGTTTTTTAGTGTTGTTAAAAACAATACAATACCTCAGTCACAGTAATTTATATAGAGCCTGGATTTGATTTCTCCAAGGACCTCTGAATTATTTGAAGAAAAAAAATAATAAAAAATGTAAAAAATAATGAGAGTTATTACCAGATATGGCCATTTGATGCAAATTTAAAATCACAGTGTGGTCTTTGAAGCAAAAAAAATGTACCGAAACGCAACACTGAACACTCTCTGAATAATATTGAAATTGCCATAATGAGTGGGATTTTCTTAGATGTACAATATATTAATAGTGTTTTTCTTTTCAGAGTAAATATAGATTGTTAATTGGACTTCCTTTTCGAAAGTAACCTACTTATTTAAAGATGGAGGAAACTTTGAAGTCAGGGTTAGGTTTCATCTGAGAGATATTTGGTCTTCCTTCAATGTTATTTGCTGAGGTTTTAAAAACATTTTTTTTAAAGAATTTGGAATCGAAGTATCATCTGTTTATGATAATTTTCATTGTGAAAATTGCATATCGTGTCAAAAATGCATATCATTTGCTCACACAAGACACCTTTTTCTTTCATCACATTTCTTTTAACACTAAAATGTAATTACTTGAAAACTTGAGGTAAATAATTGCCCTAAAATTTTGATGTCACATAAAAAAAACGAATGCCTATTTAATGTGCATGAATATTTATCAAAAAAATGTTTATAACTATGAACATAGAACATACTTTTAGGACTAAATATAGTAGTTTACTGTATTACAGAAAATTTAGTTTAAAATATATAGGTTCCATTATTTAAAGACTACATTATGGCATCTAATAAATAGGTGAGTTTCTAATGAGTACAAACTAGAATGTATTGATTAAGTTCTATCTTAAATAAATAAATAATAATTGCGTGAAAATAGATCCTATTATGGTTCGTTCAATTAAACATTAAAACAGCATAACATTTAGAGATTTTGCATCTTTTTGAATACTGACAGGCTTTTTCCACAATATAATAAACTGTGGATGATTTTATAAGAACAATATTTTGCGGTGGCTAATTTGTGGCTGATTTGAATGAGGTTGTATTATTTTATTTGTATAAATAATTACAACTTGCTAAAAGTGCTAATAATGCTAGTATTCACTAGTGCACTGAAAACAGTTATAAGTAGTGTAGAATACCTTAGTTTTACTACAGTAAACTGTGATGTATTGTAGTGTAAAAGGGAAGACCCTATTGGGTAATTTGTATTACTATAGTCGATGTATTACTCATATTTCTTCAGTTAATTCCCTGCTTTATCAGGGAAGACACAGTAGAATGAACCAACAAATACTCTAACATATGTTTTAGTGGTGGATGTCCTCCAATTTTCATGTGGATGAAAGTACAACCCTCAGTGCTGGGGAAACACCCACACACTCTCTCTTAGCTAACCTCTTAGCCACCATGCCATCATTATGGATTACCACAAAAGATTAATTTAAGAAATTTACTATAGTGTTGTTAAAAAATACTAGTAATTAATAGCTGTCCTGTATAAGCAAAGTTTATTCATAAACTAATTTCGAGAGGATCACGTGCTTATGATTGACCATGGCTGGTCCCGCATTAGGTAATACATGATTCACCAATCAGACGATTCCTAAGTGTCACTATAAATAACCAAAGTTTTCATACCTCAGTCATCCTCCTTTTGAAGAATCCCCCCTTCCACCCCTATTTCTCCTGCTTTTAGGGTGGAACGGCGGCCCAGTGGTTAACACTGTTGCCTCACAGCAAGAATGTCTTTGGTTCAAGTGGACGTTTCTGTGTGGAGTTTACATGCTCTACTTGTGCTTGCATGGGTTTCTTCCGGGTTCCCCGGTTTCCTCTCAACGTCTAAAGACATGCAACATAAGTGAATTGACTAATCCAAATTGGAACCATAGATGAGCTCTTAATCAGCAGTGTATCTCTCCACAGCAATATCTAATTTGTCATTAGCTATAACAGAGTAGGGGAGTTCTCAAGATCTACCTAGCTCAAACTCCCCTTTCTAATGCTAATGGGAGGGAGCCCCGGGCTCCAGGATCTTATGGGCTCCAGGCTCTCTCCCGGGACAGCATGCCAAACAGACTTTATAATCAATCATCAGCTAAGTGTGAACTCTTGAAATTACTGTATGACTATTTTCATGTGGGCCTGAACACAAGTATCATTACAGCATGAGTAACATTTTTTTATTTATTAGCAACTAATATGACTAAACATAAAACTGTCACACATTGCAATGAGATTGAATTATGGAAATGTGAAAAGAATCTATTATTTCCAGTTGTTTTGATTTTGACAAAAAAGTAATACATATTTGAACCACATTTAGAATTACCAGGATTGATTTTTTATTTTTTTTTGGGTTCGATCACATTGAACGCATTTTTACATTCCAAAAACGTGAGGTGCACCTCACTGCCTTTTTGTTGACAAGAAAAAAATACTAGGCAACTACTGAATTAGCTGTGTAGCTGTGTAGCTGTGTGCGCGAGTGTTGCTGTTAATATAAATATAATTTTAAAATTGAATAATACTGCAATATTTCAAGATTTGTGAGTCATACAGCTCTGATAACTCAAAACAGCAACCACAAGTCTGTAGTTGTCTTGACAACACAAACACTGAGGGCACCTCATTAAAAACCTCTCCTCCGCTTTCATTTGATTGGAGAAGGAAAAGGTGCGACTGACTTTGACTTTTTTCAACTGCGAGCGCACGGCACGCAAGGGCAAAAACGCAAGTTACAGCAGGCGCTTAAAAAGCGAGGCGCGCAGGGCACATAAGCAGCACGCACAACACTCGTGGCTGTTAGTAAATCATTCAAAAAAGGTGCCTTAGAAACTTAGAAATATTGTTGTTTTTTTAGGTTTCTTTGTTTTTTCAATATATTGTGAAAATTGCATTGGCTGTGTTCAAAGAAGGTTCCTCTCAAGACAGGAAGTGAAACAGTAATTGTATTCGGACATGCCTTGATGCAATTCCCGCCTCTGAGGGCTGCTTTTTTAATCTTTCAGTTGCAGCCATTCTATGCTTGCAGCATAACAATACAAGAACGACACTAACACTTTACAAATTAGCTTACATCAATGAGTAACTACTTCAATATCCTGTGCGGTACCACAAGACTCAGTTCTTACTCCGTTGCTTTTTACATTATATATGGTACCAGTAGGCGACATCATTAAAAACATGGAGTTCGTTTCCACTGTTATGTCGAGAGTACACAACTCTCCTCACAACCTGATCATTTTTATGAATTCACCTCAGATTGTACTGTATATATTACAACTGGATGACTGGTAACTTTCATTTATTAATTTCCCTTTGGCTTAGTCCCTTAATTCATCAGGGGCCACCACAGCGGAATGAACCACCAACTTATCCAGCATGTTTTAAGCAGCGGATGCCCTTCCATCTACATCCCAAGTACTAGGAAACATGCACACACTCTCACATTCACACACATACATGACTGCCAATTTAGTTTATTCAATTCACCTATACCACGTGTCTTTGGACTTGTGGGGGAAACCAGACGTAGTCCTATATACGTTTCTGGAGACCACAAATTATGTAGCCAGAGGTACATATGGCTGCATTTAATTTTTTTAACATACGCTACAGGGCAGTGTGACGTCAATCCTTTTCACGCTTACCAGCTGACTGCTTACCTCCGTGGGCTTTTCTTTTTCTGGCTTGGTTTTTGAAAATTGTTGGTTGTGCTTAGGGAAGTGGATGGGCAGGTCAATCTATTAAATTGGTTTGGTTTAGGGAAGGAGGAGGGTGGGTCGGTCGAATGGTGGTCAGTCAGTCAAACAGTCAGTCAACAGCGGCTTCTGGTGGGTTTTTGCGAGAACAGCGGGTGTGAATGCCACTCGCGAGAGAAATTTGAGATTTAAAAAAACGTACACAGTGGCCTCTCGTGGATTCACCAAAACAAACCTCCTGGGACATATTTCGCAGCCTCTAGAAATGTATATAGAGGTACATTTTCAGAATGAGCCTGTGTTGGATATTCTCCTATTATCTCAACATGAGATCCAGGTTTAAAGTGAGCCTTTGCTTGCCATATAAACTCTCATTAAAGCTGTGGAACGAAAGAGAGAGGGCAGCCAAATGACACTCTCTCTCCTGTTGCTGTCACATCTTTACACCTGAGACAACAGCCTCAAGTAGGATCTGTCAATCACACCGTCACAATGAGCCTGAGAGGCTGCCCGGAGCTGCCTGCTTATTGTCATGGCAACATTCCAAGGTGAGGACCTTAAGGACTCTGTTTTGCGTCAGAGAGACTCACCAGAGGGCAGAGCTCTTGCACAACACAATATTTCAGAACAGATAAGTGACATAGCAACATCTTTGTGAAGCTAGAGTACAGCCCGTGAGTTTGGTATGTGCTAGTAAAACAAACGACGAATGGAAACATGTCGTCTTTATGGATAATGGATTGAGGCTCATGTTTAATTCCCAATTAATTAACATTTAAACAGCCATTAGCTAGGAGACACACTACGGTGAATGTAACTAGAGGGGAATTCAATGAATTATATAAAAGTGAAGAGTGTAATTTCTCCATGATCAGCACTGCCAAACCAAGCTGCTAAATCATCTTATAGTATGCAAAACAGGTCAGCTCGTTTTATTGGTATACACCATTTTTATGAGGTCTTTAATGGTTTATTTGCATTCGAAGTTGACGTTAGCGAAAGTATGGGAACATGTAAATTACATGCCATTTTTACAAATGTGCTTGGTAAAATTGTTATTATAATTATCTAAAAATTTTATTATATAGTTTTTCAACCTATATTGTGAAGCATGAAGTAAAATTGTCAAGGTGACAACTTATGACATCAAAATTATAACAATCCTCAATAAAAGTATTATGGAAAACTTTATTATTAAGTTTTATTATTTAATTTATTATTAACTTTATTATTAAGGGAAAACTACTTATTATTATTGTTAACACCAACAATAATATTAATAGCAACAATAAAACCAATACTCCAACTATCACTACTGTGCTCACTACGGCGGCACATACTAAAATTGTATTGATACAGAGAAGATTAGCATGGGCCCTAGGATAATATGCAAATCTGTGAAGCACTTTTTTTAGGATGAAACGGTGACACAGTGGTTAGCACTGACACCTCACAGCACAAAGGATGCTGGTTCGAGTCCAGGCTGGGTCAGTTGGCCTTTCTGCGTTTTCTGAGTTTTCATTCACTTTCATCACGTCAGCACCATAAAAACCAACCCAGCCTCATTCTGAAAACGTAACGCTAAATATATATGTGGAGAGCACCAAATATGTCCAAGGAGCTACGTTTTTTTGCATTTTTTTTGTTTTCGCAAATCCACCAGAAGCCGCTGTGTACGCTTCTTCTCAAATTTATTTCAAATTTCTCTTGCGAGTGCCATTCATTCCTGCTTTTCTCATGTAAATCCAAAAAAGGCCACTGTCAACTGACTTACTGACTGACTGACTAATAACACCAACAAATATAGCTGCAAGCAGCAATTAAGGGGCCAAGCAGTTAAGAGCCATAATGAGCAAAGCAGTTCAGAGGCAGAATGAGCAAAGCAGTCCAGAGGCCAAAAGCAACATGGTCAGAAAGCAGACAACTAATAATAATAACAACAATGATACAACTACTACTAATAAAAATAACAAAAATAACACAAGTACTACTAATAATGAACAACAACAATAATACAACAACTAATATAAATAACAACAACGATACAACTACTACTAAAAAAACATAAAAAAAATAATACAAATACTACTAATAATACAACAACAACTACTACTATTAATAATAATAACAACAAACATAGCTGCAAGCAGCAATTAAGGGGCCAAGCAATTCAGAGCCCTAATAAGCAAAGCAGTCCAGAGGCCAAAAGCAACAAAGTTAGTAAGCAGTATCAGACCACGTAAAACAATGAGTTTTTGACATACAATAATACAACAATAATACAACTAATAACTAAAATAATACAACAACTAATAAAAATACCAAAAATAATACAAGTACTACTAATAATAAACAACAACAATACAATTACTATTACTACTACTTCTAACAACAACAACAACAATAATACAACAACTAATAATAATAACAACAACAACGATACAACTACTACTAATAAAAATATCAGAAATAATACAATTACTACTAATAATAACAAAAACATAGTTACTATTACTACCACTAACAACAGTAATCCAACTAATAATAACAACAATAATACAACTTCTAATAAAAATACCAAAAATAATACAATTACTACTAATAATAAACAACAACAAGAAATACAACAGATAATAATAACAACAACAATGATACAACAACTACTAATAAAAATACTAAAAACAATACAATTACTACTAATGATAAAACAACAACTACTAATAATAATACCAACAAATAAAGTCACAAGCAGCATTTAAGTGGCCAAGCAGTTAAGAGCCATAATGAGCAAAGCAGTTCAGAGGCAGAATGAGCAAAGCAGTTCAGAGGCAGAATGAGCAAAGCAGTTCAGAGTCCAAAAGCAACAAGGTTAGTAAGGAGCATCAGACCAAGTAAAACAATGAGTTTTTGAATTTGAATTTTGAAGTTTGTTTCTCCTAAAATAACAGAAAACCATGAAAACAAGGAACAGATGAATGATTTATTGGTTTATAACTTTCGACCAATAGGAGACAGAGTTACAAATTTGATGTGTTGTGGTCAGTGTTAGGTGACAACGAAGAACCTAAATTTTGGTGTCAGTATGTTTAAGCATTGCAGAGAGACAGCCTCAGATGCAGTTTTGCATTATACCAACACATTTGTTGGTGCCGTAAACAAAAACTGTTTCGCCTTTTGACACGAATTTCACAACATTTGGTCAGCATGATCTAAAAATGATCAAGTCAAATTTGGTCATAATTCAGCAAATAATCTAGCAATACAATTATTACTACTAATAATAACAACAACAATAATTCACCAACATCTACTACTAATAATAATAATACCAACAATAATAGGATTACTCCTTGTACTACTACTACTACTACTACTAATGAAAATAATAATTAAAAAAAATGTAATCAAAATCTCTCAATCAAAATAATGTGATGGGTAGCAAACACAGTCTAAACATGAGCCACAAGTTCTCATTAAATATGTCAGACAGAGACAAACTGTTTTAAAATATATAGTTATCTCAAGCCAGTCAAAACAAATAGTTTTCCATGCAAGGACGCAGACATATCCTACTTTTCATGAAAATAAAATTTCTACATTGTCCAATGAAAAACAACCTTGAACATGATAGTCTGTTTGCTCCTGCAGCGGCTCTCCAGACGAGGGTTAATAGGATAATTATGTCTTAAATAAATCACTAGCAACATGGAAAGAAGAGACAGCAAAGATAGCGGCCTGCTCTGAGCTCTCAGTGTGCAGAGAGCAACTGTAGTGGTGCTTTTAAACTGCATCACAAAGTGTATATATTTAAAAGAAACATCTTCAAGTTGGCGAATCGGAATTTTAGAATCCATTACTTCAGTTTAATTTTATATACATAATGTTGAAGACAAAACTATCAGCTCTTCTGAGAATTATTTTTTCTTTTTCAAATATTGATTTTTAAGAGAGTAAGAACGTGCATTTGTTCATGCGTAGTGCTGCAATTTGTCAGGCAAAGTCACAAGTAGTAGTACAGCAGCAAAGGCGGCCTTTTCATTTAAAACAAAATAAAACATTTTGTGCCAGGTGGCGCAAGGAACAACCGATTTTCCATTGACTTTCAGTTGTTGATATTTTTTGTCACATTTAAAAGGTATTTAAAAGGCTCAACACCATTTCATAGATCTAGATAAAATAGCCTAAGCTATATTGAAATCATTTAAGTGTATACAAATATCGGATATAATAAAAACATTATATAAACCCAAATAAAACAAACAAAAGCTATAACAGTTTAGGTATATACAGTATAATATAAGCGAATTAAACCATTTTAAGCCATTTTGAACTTTAATTTTACAAATCTAAAAAAAACAAGATTTTAGATATTTTCTAAAAACAATAAACAACGAAGGAGTTTATTTTAATTTTATTATTTTATAATATTATTTTTAAAGTATTTGGAAATGATGATATTAATCAAATCGTCCAAACAGCTTTTTTTTTTTTTAACAAACGTATTGGGGAAAACTGCAGGTAAAAATGTGTTCTATGACCTTAAACAAGTGTTTATGTTTTTGTATAATGTGGTAAAATTTAAAAATGCAGTTAAGAAAGGAAAAAAAGCACAAGAAAGAATGCCGCTTTAAAACAGAAACTTTTAATTTAAGACAGTTATTTAAGATTTTTTAGTTACAAAAAAAATGAGAGTTAGCCTACTTGAGAAATTTTATGTCCGCGCAGGATGTGAGCGATATTGGTTTAACTGTGAGCAAGCACATGACCAGAATGCTTAGTGCAGCGTCACACCACTCAGCTCCACTCACACGCAGAAAGGCACGTAGAAACGGTGGGCGGGGAGAACTAGCCTTAAAGGCGCAGTAAGACAAAACAGCCCCCTAGTGCAAAATTGTATAAAATTTAATCTTGTAAAAGGTATAATGAAAAATCTGATGGGTGTTTTGAGCTGTTACAGACATTCTGGAGACGCAAAACACTTATATTAAATCTGAAAAAAGGGCTAACCTAGGTGCCCTTTAATAAATAATATGGTTGAAGCGCTTTGGCTGTTGTTTATTTATGTTACGTTGTCTTAGGATCACGAGTGTTGTTTATTTAGGGACTGTAACATATTTGGGGGCTCGTCCGAGATCTAAACCCAGGACCTCTCGCACCCCAAGCGAGAATCCTACCCCTAAAATGTTTCACAGAATTTCCTATAATATTTTTCTCCTGAAGAAAGGCTTATTTTGTTTATTTTGGCTAGAATAAAAAGTTTTTTATTTTATTTAAAAAAAAAAAAAATGTAAGGTCAATATTATTAGCTTCCTTAAGCAATATTTTTTTCAGTTGTCTACAGAACAAATCTTTTAACACTGACTTGCCTAATTACCCTAACTTGCTTAATTAACCTGGTTGAGCCTTTAAATTGCACTGAATACTAGTAACTGGACAAAGTATCTATTAAAATATTATGTACCGTCATCATGGCAAAGAAAAAGAAATCAGTTATTACAACTGAGTTGTTAAAACTATTATGTTTAAAAATGTGTTGAAAAATTATTTTTCCGTTAAACAGAAGGGGAACAATATACAGGGGGTCTAATAATTCAAAGGGCTAATAATTCTGACTTCAACTGTACAAGTATATGATATTTAAACTGCATAAACTGAGTTTTCTTCTAAACTCTTTTTATTTATACTTTTTATTCATATATCTGTGTGACATTTGGTACAATGTCTTCAGTAATAGGAAAGTAAGTGCTTTGCCAGTGCAGGGGTTGATTTGAAAGTTGGCAGATGTAACAGAGTTAGTTAATTCTTTCCAGAGAGCAATGAGTTTAAGACTTAATGAGCTGTACTGCTTGTGAAAATAACATTTTGTTCCCCAGTACTTTCCAAAGAACACACACTCTCATAGCAGATGCAGTAGAAGCAATGGCATAGATTAATTATTTTTATTATTTCAAACGCTTGTTTTTTTTTTTTTTTTATCTCTGGAAGATGTTCAAATTCTAATGGCAGGGACAAGACGCAAAAGAACAAGAAGCATTCCTCATTTTATGGCTTACTATATTTAGGCTGTGTAGACATCTATTGTACAAATACAGAAGTGTGAAAAAGCCCCCTTGTTTGCCCCCTTACTGATTGCTATTTTTTGTATGTTTGTCGCATTTTAATGTTTAAGATCATCAAACTAATTTAAATATTAGTCAAAGACTACACAATGCAGATTTTTACTAATAAATGGAAAACAAAATCTACATAGCGATGTTTGGTAAAATGCAATCATCATCGTGAGGTTGAAGTGAAAATGAGGCACGGATGTATAGGCAAAATAAAAGATAGTATTTTTAGGGTAATGATTTTATTAAACATGACAACAGACATTCAAAGCTTATTTTAATATTTCAATAGAAGCTTTGAATATAAATATAATGTGACAATAATGTGACTTATATGCAACCCAGGCTCATTATTGATACGTACCCCTGCATATATTTCTGGACAGCACGAAATACATCCCAGGAGGAACATTTTTTTTTTGCTTTTTTTGCTTTTTTTTCGCGAATCTACTAGAGGCCGCTGTGTACGCTCTTTCAGATCTCAAATTTCTCTCACCAGTGCTACTCATGCCTGCTGTTCTCACGTAAATCCACCAGAGGCCACTGCCGACTGACTGACTGATCGCCTGACGCACCCTCCTTCTTCCCTAAACCTGACCAATAGTATTTTAAAAACCACAGATTGACCCGCCCACCGTCTTCCTAAACCCAACCAACAGTGTTTTCAAAAGCAATCCAGAAAAAGAAAAGTCCTCACCTGATTTTTACCACGTCTTCAGATTTTACCACATTCTCACCCTGTTATTTACTTGTTCATTTTTTGTTTTGTTTTTTGTTGTTTTTAAAAGCAATCCAGAAAATGCTGTGCTTTTTCACTGTTATTTACTTTTTTTTTGCCTTTTGTTTTACCTGCTTTCTGAAACCGTTTTTCACCAGAAGCTAACCCTGTCATCTCAGTCAACTACACTCTGTGTCTTAAGTCTGACGCCGTGTGCAGCGAGCCACTGGACAAACTGGTAGCAGCGGCAAAGCCGTCCACATGGATGCAAACGGTCAGCTGGTAGCCCAAAAATACACCGAAACCAACACTTCCTAAAGGCAGTGCGAATTCTGATGGTCAGACGATCATTTGTTCGAGTATGTCAAAGTATGTCACAAGTGAGTTTAAGTTGTGTTGTTAGTGTTTAAGTTCGGATGCAGTCATATACAACACGATTTTATGATTGTGAAGTTCTGCATTCTGCAAATTGTTCCCATTCTGAAAGTACACCAATAACAAAAGACTGAATCACAGGACCAATCTTGGCAGACTAGCGTCACACTCATTTGAGAGGCACTGAGCAAATAAAGTGTAAATAAATGCATTTTATAAGTCAATGAAAGTGTTTTTAGACCTTGCATGCATGTCAACCTGTTGTTGTAGACTCCCAAAACTAAAACATGAACCTTTCATAATCCATAATAGGGGTACTTTAAAAATCAAAAGTTAACCACTCATACATATATAACATGTTATTGTGGTAAATATATAAGCCTTATAAAAGATCAAACGATTGAAAATAAAAATGTACTCACTTTTTGCGCAACCATTCAAAAAAAAAAAAAAAGCATTAAACGGCACCTATGGTGAAAAATTTACTTTTCAAGCTGTTTGGACAGACATATGTGTAGGTATAGTGTATAGACCGTCATATTGGGGTAATATAAACACACCCAGTCCATTTTTTTTAATTTAACATCATAAAAATGGTGGACCAATTGGAGTGGTTTTCAGACAGTCCGGTATTAACATGTCTCCGTAGTAACGCGTATAATCATATCAACGAGACAGGACGTGCGTAAAGCAACCAGGAATAAAAGGTCTGTTCAGTTTGCTAGTATCATCAATCATCATCAAATGTGATCTAGAATGAGTTTTACAAGTTTAAAATGTTTTAAAACAGAGCATGTGTGTAATGAATTACAGCGATTAACTTCAGCTTTACTTCATCAGCACAGCCGCGTGTCAGAACAATTGTAAAGGAAGACGCTTCAATCCCGGTTTGTGGAGGTTAAATCAGGTTTATTTTGTACATTAACATAACAGATATCAACACAGCAGTGGAGATTAACCTGTATCCTGTCACATTTGCGTGCAAAAAGAATGCAAAGCTAAACACGCGTGCTGTCTGTGTGTGTGCGTGTCCACTCTGTGTGTGTGTGTGTCTGTGTGTGTGCGTGAACTTTGTAACGAGATTGTGTGTGACATATTGTTGCAACTCCACAACAAATGCATCAAATAGTCATTGGTAAAGGTCTCACTGTAGTATTTCTCACAATCCTTGCATGAGATCTTCTTCCTTTATGTCTGTCTGTTGTCTGAAGCAGCCGAGGGAGGAGATTCAGGCACACTGACAGGCACATGGAAATGGTGGGCGTGACGGACTAGCCTTAAAGGTGCAGTACAAAAAAAAAAAACGCTATAAGCTATAAAAGGTATAATAAAAAATCTGATGGGTGTTTTGAGCTGAAACTTTACAGACACATTCTGGAGACGCAAAAGACTTATTAAATCTGGGAAAAGGGGTGCCCTTTAAAAGTTTCTTTCGTTGAACACAAAAGAAGATTTTTTGTTGGAAACTGGTAACCTCTGACTTTCATAGTAGGAAAAAAAAATACTATGGAAGTCATTGGCTACCGATTTCCATTATTGTTTCTGTATGAACTATATGTATTACCTTCCACTATATGACCAAGTAATTAACCAGGAGAAAAGTTTTAGTAACCTCCGCTTAAAATAAGTGACGATTATTGTGAATTGTAGAGTTATTAAAAGAGCAATAAAAGAGCAGAAATGCTCCTTGGGTAATGTAGTCATGTACTTTTTGAACAACGTGGACAAAGTCTGTTCAACAAAATACCGTTTTTTTGTTAAAAAACAACAACAAAACATTTTAGAAAGGACCCTACTTTCATCTACATACTTATTTGCGTCTCTTTGTGTTTCATTCTCATTCTCCTCCTTTCTCTCCAATTACATTAGACTTAAACACTCCCCTGACTACCATTAATTAAAATTATGTTTATATTAAATGGATGCAGGCCAGAATTAACACATGGCAGAGGCTCACAGTCTTCTAAGAAACCCTCTCGCATGATCCAGCCAATAATTGCATGGTCCACTCATCTCTTGCATAATGATGAGAGAGCATGTCGTTTTATATTTCATCCTTTTTTTATCCTGACCTTGTAAGACAACCGCGATCAAGTTGCACTTATTTATAAATTGCTAAACCATGATCTTGGCAGGAAATTAAACATTTTGTTACCTTTGGGAATTAGATCTGGGAATACTTAAGAATGAAGACGCACTGGGGCACTGTTTTGCACATGTCAGTGTTTTCCGAATAGATTACATATAAAAAGATAGGTAATCTTGACAAACTATACATCAGTCTAAAGCTACAACCCTCAAGCAGCCAATGCAGCTTGTTGTTTTTCAATGGGAAGCTTATAAAGAGTGGATTTGCTCATTTTATGCAAGTTGTACAGAAAATGCTTATTAGATATGGAATAAATATCATTGTAATAACAACACACACATGCATTCAATGTTGTACATCATGGTTTATTTTGAAAGGTAAGAGTCCACAGAACAACATCCCATCTGACATATTTAGTCCACCGACACAATAGTGTCGAATTCTGAATGGTTATTCATTCGTTTATGTCACCGGTTCTTCCAGAGACCTGGGCTGTGTCCGAAACTGCATACTTCAATACTATACAGTATGCTAAAATCAGTATGCGAGCCGAGTAGCACGTCTGAATTCATTCTGAAAATGCACCTCTGTATACATTTCTGGAGAGCACCAAATATGTCCTAGGAGCTAAATTTTTGCAGTTTTTGTTTTTGCAAATACACTAGAGGCCGCTGTGTATGCGTTTTGAGATCTCAGATTCTCTTGCGAGTGCCATTCACACCTGCTCTTAAATCCTCCAGAGGCTGCTGTCGACTGACTGTTTGACTGACTGACCTACCATCCTCCTTTAAAAATCACAGATTCCCTAAACCCAACCGACAAATTTAAAAAATCTTC
This sequence comes from Danio aesculapii, assembly GCF_903798145.1. Lineage (NCBI taxonomy): Eukaryota > Metazoa > Chordata > Actinopteri > Cypriniformes > Danionidae > Danio > Danio aesculapii. The sequence continues at coordinate 46,173,874 of NC_079450.1, read as the reverse complement.
ACCGGACTCAAACCCTATTTTCGTAGTCATCTCCTCTCTGCGTCTCAAGTCCACCGACGTACAAGGCGAGCTAACTGGACAAACTGGGAACAGTGGGAAAGCTGTCCATACAGAGGTAAGCGGTCAGCTGGTAAGCGCGAAAAGGAACGGGGTCATACCGCCCCGCAGCATTCGTTTTAAAAATTAAATTACGTTTTCAGAATGAGTCTATATTGGAATTTAGCCAATGGGTGCATGATTCTTTCAACATATGGTGATGTTCATTCATATATTGGACAGGTTGTTGTTTTATTGTACTTTGTTCGCTGTCACTGGTTCAGTGACCTTTCAATCATTACGTGACACACCTGCCCTGCACACCTCTATGCTAACAGTTCAAGCTAACGGCAGAGCGGCTGGTTTGCAAAAAGGAAACAAAGAAAAAGGATCGTCCAAAGTTTTACTTGGCTGAAATGGGTTTGAGGGATTGTTTAAAGAGACGAGGAGAATATATCTGAGGAGAGCTGATACGAAGATGTCGTGGATGAAGACTAACTTATGGTATTTTCTTACGGTGAGTATTATACTGTCATATTTCATTTACCATATGACAGTTGTTTTCTTTTAGTTTGTCTGTTTGATTTTATTGATGATTATGGAATTTTAACAGTAATTATGGACAATTATTATTTGAATAACACTATTTTGTTCTTATTAGCAAATCATTCATTCATTTTCCTTCAGCCTTATTTATCAGGGATCGGCACAGTGGAATGAACCGCCAACTATTCCAGCATATGTTTTATGCTGCAGATGCCATTCCATCGGCAACCCAGTACTAGGAAACACCCATACACTCACATTCTCACACACACTCATACACTACAGCCAATTTAGTTTACCCAGTTCAACTAGCACATGTGTTTGGACTGTGGGGGAAACCGAAGCACCCGAAACCCATGTGAACACGGGGAGAACATGCAAACTCCACATAGAAATGCCAACTGATCCAGCAGGGACTCGAACCAGTGACTTTCTTGCTGTAAGGGGACAGTGCTAAGCACTGAGCAACCATGCCGTCTAGCAATTTTTTTTTTTTTTACCTTATTTGTTTATTGGTTTAAGTGGCCATTGGTATTTTACCTGCCTTTTCTTATAATACTTAACAATATCCTTGCAGTTTGATATAAAATATTGAGTCATCAAGTACATAACACATCCATGCATTCAGCATTTATGCTAAACAAATCCAATGTTCTTAAGGGTTCAAATATCTCCGTTGTTTTGTTGAACTGTTTTCCCAAGTCTAAAAAGAAGCAGTCAAAGCTACTTTGAAAAGAAATTGGAAGCAGAACACAGGCAGGAGTCTCTGGCCCACATTAGGCAAATGTAAATGAGACCTGTGGGAATTTAAACTGGATGAAAGGAAGATTTAATGTTTCGCTGATATCATTTATTTTTCTCCCTTGGCGTGCTCCTAATCTTCGATGCACAATCAGTATGAGGCTTATAGGAAGTGACAAGATCAGCTCACGAACAGATGGGCTTGATATTGCCACTTTAAACCGCACTGCTTCGTTCTCTGTTCATTTGATTTGAAGAACTGATTTCTGTTCAATGTGTCTTTGAATCATTATAAAGTTTGCAGTTGTGCTCGAACATTTAAAGAAAAATAAATGCACTATTCACAAAATCTTACATAACCACTTTTTTTTTCCAAGACAAAATTCAAAGGATAAATGTTTGAAAATTTACATGGCTTATAATTACATTTCCAAAAAGAATGACCATTTAATTATGAAACAATTATTAATTCAAAAGCCACAACACACTTGAGATTAACTTTGTATATAATTATGTGAAAAAGACACCCTATTAAATTACTCATTTTACACATCAGGTTTAAAGTTTTGGAAATAAAATCTACTTATAACAAAACTAATCAGTCCTTGCTAATTGAATGACTTAAAAGGTGTAATGATGGGTCAGACGAAGAAGGATCCATTTGCAGCGTCTTTATTAAAGTGATGACAGATAGACAAACAGAGGTTTGATTAGAAGCAGACAGAAACAAATGACGGCACTCACTCAAAGTCGAATGAAAAGCGGGGTCATAGGCAGGCCGCAATAATGCATAAACAATGAGACAGGTGATGGTCAGGGCAGAATCACAACGGTAAACAGTACAGTGTCGGGGTAGGCAGCAGAGAATTGATAGTCAGGCAAACAGTTTGCAACAAATAAACAGTCAGCAAGTGTAGGAAACCAATTAAAATTGAGCGTAGAGCAAATTAAGATCTCACAGTGTTTGACTGGATGCATGAACTTATATGTGTATGTGTACAGTCAGAGTACTAAGTACCAAGAGGGCTTGTGCGGAATGGGGAGTTCGTCATTTCAGATTTCTGCCAATTCTCTGCTGGTCGGTGAGGGGATTAGCTGGGGCTGAGTCAATGACTAAAGGTTAGTTCACGCAATATTAAAAATTCTCTCAATAATTACTCATCCTCATGTTGTTTCAAAGCCCGAAACCTTCATTCATCTTCAAAAAACAAATTACGATATGTTGAATGAAGTGCCTTCATCTTTAATTGACAGCAAAAGTTTTGATTTGTTAAAAGTCCAGAAAGGTGCCAAAATATATCATCAAAACTGTCAAAAATAATAAGTCTATCAACAGTTTCTTCTCCTCAGTGTGGAGGCGGGGTGGGGGTGGGGGTGGGGGGGGGAGTTAGGAAGATTCTAAGGGCCCATACTTTTATGGGGGCCCCCAGAGACATTATCAAGGGCCTGCGCCAATTCCCACCCGAATAACCTTCTTCACTTTCAGCCGTGATAACATGTCCCCCCCCCCCCCCCCAATTTAGTGGCTGATTTGTATGATTTTGTACGATCTCATTCATACAATTTAGTACAATTTGCTCATCCCCCAATGACAGTTGGGTTTAGGGGTGGAGTTTGGAGCCCTTTTAAAAATCAAACATTTCCATAAGTCTGAACTTGTATAAATTTGCTGGAATTAGCTACTAAACTGACAAAATGTAAAATAGCTTCGTTTCCTTGTGAGAACATGTTGGAAAGACTGATAATGTCATACAGAAATGATTACGTTAGGTAATCTCTGCTTTTCTATCTTGGCTTTATTTTTGCTAAATAAATAATTACACGTGAGACGTCGTAATGTTGTTTATCTGAGGTTATTTCTTCAAAATTTTAAGACCTGCCGAGGATCATATAGTTTATTATCAATAGCATGTCCTGATAAGGAAAACCATTAAATTCAATAGGGTGTCCTAACATTTTTGGGTGATTAAATAGTCATAATTTTTGGAAATGTAATTATAAATAACGTACATTTTAAAACATTGATCATTCTGTTTATAAGTAGCTGAAGTTGAATTTTGTCTTGGAAAGAAAAGTGGTTATTTGTGAATTGTAAGTTTATTTTGCGCACATCAATGCAGTTTTGCGGTTTGTGTCTTTCTTTGTTTATTTGAGCACAACTGTTATCATTTAAAGACACATTGAACAAAAATCAGTTCTTCAAATCAAATGAACAGAGACTGAAGCAGTGGTTTAAAGTGGCCTGTATTTGGGTGAATCATCTGAAGCAGATTAGATGACTTTAAAATATTAAAGAAAATAAAGGAAAAACAACAACAAGATGATTGAGAGCCTCTGGTGTAAATGATCTTTTCTCAGAAAAAGTGACAACCATCCCATCACAACGACATAAAAATACACGTCAAAAATGATCAATCATCAAAAAATCGATTTCATGTTAAAACATTGACGTCTATTTGACATCCACTCATTGATGCCCTTTTAATATGCCACCAAAATAACAACCCAAAAAGTATTTTTCCCCCCTACAACAGTGGTCCTACAAGACCCCTACAAGACTGGTCAATGCATGAAAATTTTACAACGGACCAGAGGCGATGGTTTGTAGGTTGCTAGGCGACCATCAATCGTTTTCTCAGAGGATGACAAATTAACAAAACATTGCTGTCTCTCTGAAGTTTTATTTATGGAGAATATTACAAAACACTGCAGTGTTTGGGTGTTCTGTGTTTGTCTGAGATAATTAGTCTACAGAAATGTGTATTTTCCATACAAGCTGAAGATAATCGGTCAGTTCTTGTCACGTGACTTGCGATGCGCTCGTGGTATTCATTCAACTGGGTGTGTCTGGAAGGCACGAGTGCACCCCAATTAGAAAAATGAACTTGTGAGTACTCTAGAAAAAAAGCAATATGTGAACGACCCCTAAAAGGCAGTTCCAGCAGTTGATCTTGCACAGACCAGGTGGATTCACCTGATTTGTTGACAAAATTGCGGGTCCTTCACCGGACCTTTTCCCCTTCAATAAGAAACTTTCTAAAGACACCTGTTTCTTACTCATTTTGCTGCTTGTGGGTTAAATTTGGGTGCTCAAGTGACCGAGATGTAATTGAGAGAATCCGGTCCTTTTTCTAAATAAAAAAAAATTATAAATAAAATATTGTTCAGACTCAGATAATAAATAAAACTGAAATAATTGATGATTTCTTGTGCGGCCCGGCACCAATTGATCCACGGACCGGTACTGGTCCACGACCCGTTGGTTGAGGACCACTGTCTTACAATACATGTACTCTACCTTGATGTCAAAACAACATCAAACATCTAACATTGACATCAAAAAACACATCAAAAATCAGTTACGGGACATTCGTGTAATCAATTTTTGACATGTTGTTTGATGCCAAAGTTAGATGTAAATTTTATGTCGTTTTGACATCAAGGTAGTCGATTGACATAAAATCTATAGTTTTTTATGCAAATTTGATGTCATTTTGACATCAAGGTGCCTGCTAGGATGTTTAACAGTGTGTACAGTATGTGGCCTGAACACTTTTTGCTTTCAATTTGATAGCACAAATTTCGACTCAGCAGTTTTATGCATAATTGTGCCTTTGGGCACTGAGTGTCCTGTTAGATCCCAGCAGGAATCATCTGAAGAGGGTTCAGCTTCATCCCAATTTCATAGTCTTCAGCCTCTATTCTAAACTGTATACAATCTTCATTGAAGATTTAACTTGTATTATCATCGTTCCTTTATATTTTGAAGTTTCAAGGTCAGTGTAAAAAGACTTATGACTAGCCTAATTAGCTTAGCTTTTTTTCTTTTACAGATTACGTTACCATTTCTGAATGTACCTGATAGCCTTGCAAGACATTCTAAACTGAAGTCAAAAATCTGGTGTCATCAAACACATTTATTTTGACTATAGTAAATGACAGCACCGTGATAGAGACATAGGACAAAGCTTGCATGTCCTTTTATAACTGCTGTTAGGTTTAAAAATGAAAACATTATTTATAAAGTTCTTTTAACACATTATCCCCTTTAATTTAACTTTATGATTATTATATCAAACTTCATAGCACTTACAGATTTCTCATTACTCCTATTCCACAGAGAGAAGTTCAGTCATTCATTTTAAATGAAAAACAACTTGTTTTATGTAATGACAATTAATTTATTATTGGTAATGTTTTTTAATGACACATGCATGTTTTATATTGCAAATGTCTTAAATGTAAAATATAATGAATTAGTCAATGTGAGGGGCAGCTGTGACTCTAAAGGACCCCCTTAAAACAGTCCAACTCTGCACAGTACATTGGTGTCTGACAAATTCTGCAATGTTTCATAGTTTTAGACTATTCTAAATACAGATGGTAAAATATTCTCGCTCACAACCATAATATGTCAACTTCCTCATCCAATTTCTGAGGATGATGATTTTTTTAGCCAGTTGCATTAGCATGTGGCATCAATAGAAAAACAAAATGCAACTACATTAACACTATGTGCTTAGTAAAAGATATGTCCAAAATGTCAACAGCATTAGATGCCAACAATTTTCTTAAATCTGAATCTTGAAACAATGTGTTAATGGATAAAGGTTTTTGAAACTATAACACTTTTTGTTGGCATTGTTTTAATGGAGTGTATTTATTGTATTTGATAGCTTAAATTACTACAAATTTATGTTTTTTTATCACTTGCGTCAGATGGATATTAATAAATAATTTAGCTGTTTTAAATTTGTTGAACAATTTTTAATACGGAAATGGAATCTGTCTACCAGTATAATGTGTCTGATGATGTTGATGTTGAAGTGATGGCATGGAAAAAGCATATATATTTTCTTTTTAATTAAAAAGGAGAACAGTTGGGAGGTGTTATAGTACATGTAAGATAGGAAAATGAAGTTTCATTTGTCTCAGTATGACAAAAACTTTTATTTTGTTGCATATTATAAGACAATGAAAGTGTTTTTTGAGTGTTTTATTTTGCACCCGGTTTGTCCCACTTCTCAATAAAGATTTTGCACACATACAGGCAACCCCGTGCTTTCCTTCGTCAAGTCCTTATAACTGCATTAAATATGAAATATCTTCAAATTATTTGTATTGTCTAAACGATCTGTGATGGCAATGTGCAAAGGTTCTATTTTTGAAACTGTTTCTATTCCTTTGACACTGTGAACAACAGCATAAACTACAATGATAACAATCACCTCAGATACTAAATATGTACTTTATTCTGCATTGAATGGTACCAGTATGAGTTTGAATCACATTTTACAAGACTTTTATTGCCATACTGAAAATGGCAGCAGATCTTGAAAATAAAATAACTAGCAAACAAAGAGTGAATGAATGAATGTTAGTGCTGATTCAGTGTAATCCAACAACACAAATCACTCAGCAATGTAGTTTTAATAATGTTAATGTGGTTTGATACTTATTCATGAGATTCTATGCAGATTTGTTGGGAGTATAGTGCTTTTTAATGGTTGGTATTAAAATGCTTTTGTCATCAAATGCAAGGTTACACACAATTGATTCATGTTATGCCAACGCAAATAGATTAGGTTCCCTTTTTTTGACAAATATAGGTGGATTTAACATAAAACATTTAAATTGCCATAACCATGCCCCATCCACACCCCCCCTTCCACACACACACAAAAAAATCAAGAATTGTGTTGTTACAGCTCATTTTAAATGAGTAGTTTGAATCAATTTTTTTTGAGTCTTGCTTGTCAATGTAATGTTGTTGTGTCACATGTTGTTAGGACACCATGTTTGAGTGTCCTGTCAAACAGCACATTTACTTTAGCACTAAAAGAAAAACAAATAACTTTTTGTATTGTATCTGGTTAGGACATGGTGCAAGTCTCTTCACAGTGATGGCCCTCTACATGAGTCCTGCTCTGCAAATGACCATCTGGAATCTCTTCTCTCAGACACTGAGAGCATTAGTTAATCACAGTTCAAGGACTGTCAAGCCTGATTAGGGAAATCGCCTCAAAAATCCATGAAAATATACTGCTTCCTCTCATTTAATCTATCATGCATGGTTTGAATGACTTTCTATACAGCAAAACAAAGACATCTGAGACAAGCACAATTAATGAATATGGAAGACTGAAATCAATGCAAAAGATTTCCATAAAACGTTCCTGTCATCTGAGAATTCAGTATTTGGTTATTTTCAGTATAAGAGTGTTATAGATCTCTGTTTAGTCGAAGGTTCTTCTCTTGTATGTGCCTGAGCAAGGCCTTGGCTCTTTGTTCTGTGTGCTGGATTAGGGATTTAAGTCCAGACGCCTCTCCTCTGCTCAGCCAGAATTCCCGATCCACAGACAGGGAGTGAAGGAGCATCTTCTTCAGACATCCCGACTGCAGAATTGAAACAGCCTTCTCAGGAAACCTGTTGGATCACAATTACACAGACCCTTTGAATATGTGGATTAGTTATACCACTTTTTTCCCCCAGAAATTAAACAGGTGCTAGTTCGGAGCCAGTAACAACGTTTCAATCCAAAAATGCTAATTTAACTTATGTGCAAAACTGGAATTTTAACTGGAATCCATCTAATGGGTCAAAGAGAACAAAATTGTCACACCCTGATAAACTAGTGCCAAATATCAAAGGGGAAAAAAGGATTCTGTGGGCCTTTTTTCTTATATAATAAACAACTTCAGAAGATGAAACACAATGAAAGTGTGGTGGTGATGTGAATTCGCTCTTTGTGAGCACAACTACTACAAAACTTTATGATGGACTTTGGTTAAGGTAATTACCAAATTACCATTTCAAACTTGTGCAATTTGGTCAGTCTGCTGGTTGGTCTATTAATGCTGTCCCATTCATTTTTGTTATCACATGATCTGTTAAAACAAAATCACATGACCTTTTTTATTGCATACTGGAATTTATTTGGTAAATGTGTTTTCAACGTTTATTGAACACAGCGAATCCAACGTGTTCATGTAGTGTGCCATAATTTGCAAAGACACAGATTACAAGCGGAAAAAATGTGCTCATTCAGCATGACTTAATTGCATAGACACAGATTACAAGTGGAAATAATGTGTTCGTGAAGTGCATTTTAGTTTACAAAGATGAAGACTTTGATAATAATGTGTTAAGCATTGTGTTCTGCGTTTTCAAAAATTACATTCAAACCTATTTTTTTTTCATCCAACACAATCTCACTGCTAGTTTGTATTAATTTGTACAACCTCATTCATACATTTTTTTTCCAGGTTTTGATGCTTGGAATTCCTAAATTTTCATTGCCAATCTTAAGCCAATTGTAATGGTTTGTTTTTGTCCAATTTTAAATTTCCCTACCCATCGCAGAGCCTGGGGATCCAGAGTACGTGCTCCAGCATGGCCGCCCCTGGTCCATTCATACATTTTAATACAATTTCAATGAGAGGTTGGGTTAGGGGTGTGGTTTGGGGGCATGCCTAATTCAAAAACTTGTATGTTTTTATGTTTATGTTTGTATGTTAAGAAATTGTAAAAAACCATACGAATTAGCCACTGTTCAGACAATACGTAAAATAGTTGTACTTCCTTGTCAAAACCGGACTGGTTCATCTGGTTGGTCACAGTTATCCTGTCCTCAGCCCCTGATGCAAGTGCTTCTTACTTCTAGCCCAGCAATGTTTTGGCTCTACTTAAAGGTACCATGATGTGCTTTGAAATGTGCATTTTTAAATAGCCAATAGCATTCTGTTTTATCACCTTTTATCAGCCAGTGAGAGTGTTTGAGCTCAAGCTCATTAAATGTGAAGCATCTTGAAGGTGGCGGGGCATGTCAGAATAGAGAGTATTTGAATGGTCAAGATTTTATGAGAAACTCAAGTATGAGGTAATGTGAAGAAACCATTGATCCATTTAGGCGGAAGTGACAAACTACAAGCGTTACATGTTTTTATCAATTTTATACTTTCAAAATAAAAATGATACTAAAATCTATAAAACCTTTTTTTTTTTATTTCATGAGACCTGTAAGAACTACTTTTCCTGGTTGAGAAACAGTGCTTTGGGTGTCAAAGGACAAAAAAATCAATTTGGAACCAAGCTCCAGCTCTAAACTAGCACTCAAACCACCTTAGTAGAAAAGGGGTATTAGAGTGATAGGGGAAAGTATTCTTACAACATTCTTCTTCTGAAATGTGTAGCTATAAAAATAAATGTGTACTTCTAATGCTGCTGCTGCTTTTTATCTAAATGGACTTGCAATGCAATTTTTATAGCAGTCTGCAATTTGTTACCAACCTGCTTTAGCACACCTACCTGAAAAGCTTGATTAGTTGGTTCAGGTATACGAGATAAGGGTTGGAACCCTGCTGGACAGTGAGTCCTCAACTGCAGGACTGAAGACCTCTTTTCGTCTTTTTTTTTTATATGTACAATAACTTTAGATCACTAATGAGTAACTTTGGTCACTGAACAGCAACTGTCTTTAAAGTTAATTTCCAACCTGCTTTAGTACACCTGCCTGTGATTTTAAAGCAGGAGTGGGCAAACTCTGTCCTGGAGGGCTGGTGTCATGCAGAGTTTTGCGCTGACCATAATCAAACACACCTGCCTACAGCTTCTAGTGACCTAGTAAAGACAATGATTAGGATTAGGATACTAATTAGGATACTTTGATTGTTGTCCCTGTTTTAAAGTGATATTGAAAAGCTTGATTAACTTGTTTACATGTGTCTCAAGCTGCGGTCACACTAGAGTTTGAATTTGCGAAATTCTGTCGTACATCGCTGTGAAAAGGGGTGGGATTAAACAAGATGATTAGACTTTTAAAAAAGCCAACGATGGCTCCATATTTTTAATTTCTGTCCAGAGAGGTCATGTTTTGATCCTCGATTGGTCTCACGCAGTCAAGTGATGCGATTTCGCTGGTCAGAGTTCACCAAGCTTAAACTTTCCAATGCAACGATCTGCGAAACTTGATGCATGACCCTGCGTTTCCGGTCTGACGCATTTGCATGCGTATGAATGTAAGTCTATGGGGAGAATAGCTCAGTGTGACCGCAGCTTAAGACAGGGGAGTCTAAACTCGGTCCTGCAGATTTTAGCTCAAACTTACCTTAATACACCTGCAAGGATACTGAAAAGCTTGATTAACTTGTTCACATGTGTCTATGACAGTGAAGTCCAAACTCGGCCCTGTGGATTTTAACTCAAACTCACCTCAATACACCTGCAAGGACATTTCTAGAAAGCCTAGTATAGCTGCGCTCAAACTAGAGGTTGAGCATACATAATTCTGTCATAGTGTTCTGCAAAACAGCGTGGGATTTAACAAGATGATAAGACATTAAAATTTTTAATTGCTCCAAATTCAAAAATTTTGTCCAGAGGTCATGTTTTGATCTTCGATTGGTCTTACGCAATCACATGATCCAATTTCGCAGGTCAGAGTTCACCAAGCTTGAAGCTTCACCAAGCTTTCCAACTCAGCAAACTGCGAAACTTGTCAAATGAGCTTGTATTTCTGGTCTGACGCATTTGCATGCATATGAATGGAAGTCTATGAGGAGCGGCTTAAGAGCGTGATGAGCTTGCCCAGGTGTGTCTGATTGGGGTTGGAACTAAACTTTGCAGGACACCAGCCCTCCAGACCGAGTTTGGGCACCCCTGGTCAATGAGGACATCAGTGTGTCAAGAACACATGACTGTTTTCTGCAAAGACTTTGATGATGAATCAGTCTCTACACCAGGAATGGGCAAGCTTGATCCTCGAGGATCAAGTTTTTTCAATGATGCAGAGCTCCAAGATTAATCAAACTCCTGAACACACTAATCAGTGTCTGCAAGGTCATTTGAAAGTTACAAGCCGGTGTGTTTGATTAGGGTTGGAGCAATACCATGAAGGTCCAGGCCCTCCAGGATCAAGTTTGACCATCCGTGCTCCACACCACGGGTCTCAATCTTGATTTCTGGAGGGCCGCAGCTCTGCACAGTTTTACTCCAACCCTAATAAAACATACTGGTACCAACTAATCAAGGTGTCCAAGACTACTAGCGAAGTCTATTAAGCAGGTGTGAGTTGAAGGTGGTTAGAGCTAAACTCTGCAGAGTTGTGGCCCTTCAGGAATTGAATTTGAGATTATTGCTCTACACCAGGGGTGACTAACCCTGTTCTTGGAGATCTACCTTTTTGCAGACCCTTATCAGACCCACCTACCTGTAATTATCAAGTGCTGTTAAGGTCTTAATCAATTGGTCCAGGCGTGTTTGGAGCTGAATTCCGCTGAAAGGTAGATCTCCAGGAACATGGTTGAGCACTCCTGCTCTAGATCCTTTGCCCAGTCTGAACTTCTGCCCAACCCTGTAGCTCTGCCTTTACTCTGTTGGGCCAGAGGAGAACTGATGCCCGGACTGAGCCTATTTTCTACCAAGGTTTGTACTCCATTTCTATAAATTGGTGGAGTTTTGGTTCCTTACCACTCTTGCCCATGGCTTGCTTGGTTGGGGTCGGGGTAGCTGCTCTTCAGTGGATTGTCCTTCAATGATGACATTCATATTGAACTGGACTGTATCTAGAACTAGAATGTGCTAGCATTCTACCTGCCTGACCTGCCAAATACGTCCCACAAAGTGAAATATTATTATGACATTTATTTTCTTTTTTTTTCCTGTTAATCTAGGTAAAGCTGCTTTGGCATAATCTATATTGTACTAAGTGCTATAGAAACAAAGATGACTTGACTTGACTTTAGCTTCACTAGACAGTGGAGTGCAAACAAAGTTGCTTTTTCCTGACAAGGTTTGATGTCTTGCTCAGTGGCTGATTTGCAAACTGTATAGTCGGTACTAGTTGGCAAGTACTTTGAAAATATTAAAAAATTATGTTGTATAAAGGATGAATTAAATTTGGATGTACTACATCCGTTGTTATAAGTTCTCACTTTTCTGTGACCTACAGCATCAGTTACATTGTTAAACTACAATGCACAAATCCTTCTCCATGGCCCCCCAGAACTTGGAAACACTGTTCAGGGTTACTTTAAAATTGTTGAAGAAAAGTTGGCCCTGAAATTTGCAGGAAGTGTACAGTATGTATGACCTCTGACTTCTTTATAGTATAAATAGTTATAAATATGAATACTTACTCATCAATACCTTCAACCAATCTGAAGTTTAGATTGTCATGTGGTTGATGAGGTCTTCCTGCGTTATCAATAAAAACCAGTTTGGATGGTTCTGTCTTCCGAACCTGCGAATAGAGATTTTAAATGTTTTGAACACATTTAGACTCTTGTTTGTGACTTATTCCAGAATAAATTTCAAGCATTTCCATTATTTTTTAAAGTTACTTAAGTTTCGAGTGAACTTAAATTAATTATTAATTTGACATTATGCAAATAATGTGATAAAGAACATTTGATTCTGTTAATGTTGTTTAAATTATTATTAAACCTTTTAAACTACCACTAACAGTGTTGACAATAACAGAGTTGACTTTTTCCGCCATTTTGTGTTTTAACTCAAGATATTAAACTCAAACCAGATACCACATAGCATGTCTAAAATAGAAATGTATCTACTTTTATCATGTTGTTTTAAAAGAGTGAATGAGATATTGACTGAAATATCAGATTAACAGAATTGACAAATAATTAATCTGCTATTAGCATATCTTAATCATGTTTTGTACAAATGAATGAGAGAGGAATAAATGACATGCCTCAATGCCTTCTAAATATTCCCACATGATTAAGTGACATCACTTGGAGCAAGTCATGTGCATTTTCTATCATCATCACTTTACAGATTGTTATCCTTTTTATATTCAATGAAACAGTGTTGACCAGAAAATAGGAAGAGACACAATATATATATATATATATATATATATATATATATATATATATATATATATATATATATATATATATATATATATATATATATATATACATATATAATATTTTTCATTACCTGAAATTACAAATCATACAGAAAATAAATGTTTCATACAAATGACTATTGACAAAAATAGGTTTAGTGGAAGAGTTTTAGTTAATAATTTCAAGACAAAATGTCCTTGATGATTATTTTTGTGGAGAACTTGATATAATTGGTGTTATTATTCAGAAATGTTTCATTAAAGTTTTTTTTTTTTTTTTTTTTAATAACAGAAGGTTTATTTTGGAGATTCTAATAAGTTCTAATATGACCCTTATATAATACACAATGGCCAGTGTTTTGTCGAAAAAAAAAATTCTTATATACTCAACCTCAAGTTGTTCTAAACCTACAAGACTTGTATAAAACCCAAATCAAGACCATTTTTTGTTTCATAAAAAGACTATGAGACAAGATAATAACTGTTTACACTCACCGGCCACTTTATTAGGTACACATTTTGCCTTCAGAATTGTCTTAATCCTTCGTGGCATAGATTCAACAAGGTACTGGAATAATTCCTCAGAGATTTTGGTCCACATTTACATGATAGTATCACTGCAGATTTGTCGGCTGCACATCCATGATGCAAATCTCCTGTTCCACCACATCCCAAAGGTGCTCTATTGGATTGAGTTCTGGTGACTATGGAGGCTGTTTAAGTACAGTGAGCTCATTGTCATGTTCAAGAAACCAGTCTGAGATGATTCACATTTTATGACATGGCACGTTATCCTGCTGGAAGTAGCCATCAGAAGATGGGTACGCTGTGGTCATCTAGGAACAATACTCAAGTAGGTTGTGGTGTTAACACGATTCTCAATTGGTATTAATAGGCCCAAAGTGTTCCAAGAAAGTATGCCACACACCATTACACCACCACCACCACCAACCTGAACCGTTGATACAAGGCAGAATGAATCCATGCTTTCAGGTTGTTGATGCCAAATTCTGACCCTACAATCTGAATGTCGCAGCAGAAATCGAGATTCATCAGACCAGGCAACGTTTTTCCAATCTTCTATTATCTAATTTTAGTGAACTTGTGCGGATTGTACTCTCAGTTTCCTGTTCTTAGCTGACAGGAGTGGCACTCAGTGTGGTCTTCTGCTGCTGCTGCCGCCTCAAGGTTCAACGTGTTGTGAGTTCAGAGTTGCTCTTCTGCATACCTTGCTGGTAACGAGTGGTTATTTGAGTTACTGTTACCCTTCTATCAGTTTAAACCATATTGGCTATTGTCCTCAGACCTAACAAGGCCTTTGTGCCCACAGAAATGCTTCTTACAGGATATTTTCTCTTTTTCAGATCATTCTCTGTAAACCCAGATGGTCGTCTGGCACCAACAACCATGCCACATTCAAAGCCCCTTTTCTTCCCCATTCTGATGCTCAGTTTGAACTGCAGCATTACGTCTTGACCATGTCTACATGCCTAAATGCATTGAGTTGTTGCCATATGATTGGCTGATTATAAATTTGCGTTAACAAGAAGTTGTACCTAATAAAGTGGCCGGAAAATGTGTATATGATTAACAGATATCATTTCCATTCACAAATAATCATTGGTCAGTGGAATACATACAGCACATCACTTTTACTTGACACACTAGAAAAAAAATCGTAAACATTATAGCGACTTGATACCAAACACAGAGTTTTTCGGATTTTTACATAGGCCTATTTAGCCAAAAGTATATAGAAAACTGTTTAACTTATGACAAAAGTATAATTGAAACATCTTATCTGTAAGTCATACTGACATAAAATAGTATTTATTTATTTTCAGAACACATTTATTTTCAAGGTTGGGACTAACAACAGAGACATCCTTTAGTAATTATGATTGCAATAAGCTTTGTATGGCTTTCTGCAATGGCAGAGGGACATTTCAGAAACTGTGAAAGGATTTTGTGGGCAAGAACTATTAAAACAGATGACTTTTGCAGACTGGCTCCAAAAACCTAACCTCAACCACCATAGCTCCAGCTCTGAAATCTGTCAGATAATGACTACAAAACCAATCTAAAGGCTCTCATGGAAACTGATTGCCTCGACTCCTTTTAGCTACCTCACTTAATTTAGTTGTGTTTCCAACTCACAGTGTGAGTGGAAGCTCAAGCTTCGTGTAGACGTCAAGAGCTGTTGGAAAGTTATTATTTCTGATATTGGAAAGCAGAATGAAAGAAACAGCAACAAAAATTTCTACACTCTCCTGGTAGAAAACGAATACTTGCCAGCTGCAGGACCTTGTCAGGAGGTCAGTCAATACAACTTGATGGAAAAAGGCAAGTGTTTCAAGTTTCACCAAAGCCATGGTGTCATCATTTATGCATGTTTTATCTCTTCAATGTCAAGTGGAATCCTGACTATAGTCTAATAGCACTTGCACACAAAAAAGATTTAGTTTTTTGGGGGATATTGTTGTATTGTTTTTTTAAGGACACTTGCACAAGATCAAGGTTGAAACATTCTTGAAATAATTTAGTTTTATTATTTTTAAAATGAATATCAGTATATTTTATAGATGTTGTTTAGTGCTGTAAATACTGGAAATACTCCTTGTAAATTCTGACTTAATGTTACTTTTATTCAACCAGCAGTTTCTTTTGGACCTGAAATGACACAGGCTTCTGTCAAAAGATAATAATACAATGTACAATAATTTCAGGCTAAACGTGTGCCTAATTTCATCCCTTTGTACCACTGATATTTGGTTTTTCATATTCGTTATCCTACAGAAATTGTCTTGCACAATAACCCTGAATTTGATGCATATTAATGAATCCATAAAAAATATAGTGAAACAAAACTTACAAAACAATCAGCATAGGCTCATTCTGAAAACATAGCCCTATTTACATTTCTGGAGATTGCGAATTATGTAGCCAGAAGTACGGATAGCTGCATTTCATCTTTAAAACGAACAATATGGGGTGGTATGACGCCGTTTCTTTTCACGCTTACTAGCTGACCGCTTACCTCCGTATGGACTGCTTTTCTGCTGTTACCCGTTTGTCCGGTAGCTTGCCATGTACATCAGCGAACTTGAGACGCAGTGAGGAGTTAACCATGACGACGGGGTTCAAGTCTGGTCAAGAACGGTTCCAAAAAAGCATGTAAGACTAAAGCCAAAAAATAAAATAAACAAGTAAATAACAGGGTGAGAATGTGGTACAATTTTAAACGTGGCTAAAAATCAGGCGAGGGCTTTTCTATTTTCTGGATTGCTTTTTAAAACTGTCGGCTGAGTCAAGGGAAGTGGGTGGATGGGTCAATTGGTGCTTTCGAAAAGACTATTGGTTTGGTTTAATGAAGGAAGAGGGTGGGTCAGTTGATCGGTCAGTCATTCAGTAAGTCAAACAGTCAGTCGACAGTGGCCTCTGGTGGATTTACGTGAGAACAGCAGGCGCAAATGGCACTCGTGAGAGAAATTTGAGAACTCAAAAAAGGATACACAGTGGCCTTTGGTGGATTTGGGAAAACAAAAACTGCAAAAAACTTAGCTCTTTGGACGCATTTCTCCAGAAATGTATATAGTGGAATGTTTTCAGAATGAGCCTGGGTTGAAAACAATACAAAACAGAATCTTCGTGCTGTGATACTTGTGTTCTCTTCTCTCTTCAAAAAAGAAAAAGGTATTTTTGTGTCTATTGAATAAAACCAATACTGAACTAAAAATAATATCAATTTATGATTTTACAAATATAAACAATATTTCATTTACCAGAATGTGCACCAGATTTAAGTCCTTTGGGTTTCCACATTTGACATGCAGCAGGTTTTCAATACACAGATCTGATGGATCTGCTCGGAAACCACAGCAAGACCGGTCCAGTCTGTCATTAACCTGGAGAAGACAACAGATTAATTATATGTTAAAAGAAATTGCAATGCTTTGTAATATAATCACTGACATACACAACAGGTTTTTAAACAATGACTTTTAAAACCACTGGCTAAATTTTTTTTGCATTTTTGTGAAAGGGAGTTAGTTATTTTGTATCACACTCTCCAAAGAACTTATTTTTTTCAATGAAAAGTCTTGTGTCCAGTGGAAAGGTCCATGAATGTTAAAGGTTAATCATGAAACTATATTTCAAACCAAGATTTTATGTTGTCTTGAAAAAACAACATATCAAACTACAATTTTAGCTTTTTCTTCATGCTAGCAAGATGAACTGCTTCAAAGTCTGAAAGTCCTTTGTCTCTCGGCAACCTGATTAAACCTCTATCAGTTGAGTGCATATTAGCGTCCAAACATTTCACACTTCCTTTTGGAAATAAATGCTTAATCTTTTCTTTTTGAAAATGTCAGTATTATACTATGTGCAAAATGTATACTTAAAAACAGAACATAATATTGAATAAGAACACAAACTGGGACACATCTATGTGACATGCTAGCAAATTGCAAAACCTTTATCTTACAAGTCCATGATAAAACATGTTAGTTCATGCTAGCAATATGTTAACCATGCTAGAAACATGCCAGTAACACACTATGGTACAATGCTTTATGTAATGCTAAAAAAATCAACCATAATGTTAGCATTAACATTAAGTGCCTAATCTGGTTAATGAAGTGCATTTTCTTTTCTTTTTTAAAAATGTCAGTATAAATAAGCTATTTGCAATATCTAAAAAGCATGGTGAATAGGTACATGAACTGGAAAACAAATTCCTAAACATATAAAAACATGGTAGGCTAAATGTACATTTTAAAACATGAGCGTTTATGCTAGCAATATATTATACTAATATAACATGCTATAGGTTACTACAGTACATTGCTAAACATTGTAAGGCAAGTTTAGTGCTGAGAAAGCAAAACTAGTAAAAAACAAAACAAAAAAAAAAAAACTAGCTAATCCAGCTAATGCTGACTCATAGATACACTAGATATCCGTGAGCATGCGTCAATAGCGCCGCTACATTTGTACAGGGCTCCCAGGACAAATGTCATTCAACGCACTAGTCAAGACAGTGTTACTACATGAAGATGCTGGACTTTAGTGCTGTCTATGGGTGTAGTAACAAGCAAACTAAGAAAACAAAGCAAAAAGGCAGAACATTTCATAGGTAAGATTTCGTTTACGTTTTGTATGTTATGAACTTTTGTGCTAAACAAGTAACATTATTGATAATACAGTCACGTACTGCATTCACCATAAGGTAAAGTAGCACCAACCTGCACTAAATACTCGGCTTATGCTAGTTTTGTTGAATAAAATCAGCAAACAATGCAAAAGTTATACGACAACAAGACGCTGCGGTGCCAGAAACTTGTATTATTGTCAACTAAGTGAATGAGTCGTTCATAACGGAGATTCATTCACAAACGAATCACTCCCTCCGTCAGAATAAGAAGTGAAAGCAGGACAGGGGGTGTGTTTCAGGACACAGATTAGATCAAATTTAACAGGGATGGTAGAAAGTAAATTTCCATACACACAAACACAAGCTTTTTGTCAGGAATGCCTGAGCAATCACTTATCCATCAATGTAGAAAAGTGATGTAAAATTATAATTTTCGTAATTTAAAAAATAAATTGCATACTGACCTCCGGGAAAACTCCTGATCATAGATATAATAATATGTGTGTATATCTGCAGCCTGGTCCTGCATTCATTTCAAAGGAGCACTACCCTGTACTAAAATGGTGGCTCTATTGATGCATTCCTTCCAATAGACAACAACAGGGTAGGTGACATCTAATGTAAATTTCTATAATGCTGACTAACTCATCAACTTCAATTAGAAGGCAAGCTAAATGACTAGTTTATTTCCCCAAACAGAAGACAATTATCAACTTCTCCACAAAAGTTGATTATTATATTGTATGGTATCGGTATTGATGGCTTTAGATGCAATCCATCAAATTTACTTGATGAAATTGATGGTTAAGTTTGTAAATCCTCTGTTTAACTCAATTGTCCAGTTGCTAGTGTAACGAAGGCCAGCTAGTAAGCGCTGTGGAGGTAAACCTCACTCCTCTGACCTCTAAAGGTGCTCTAGCGACAAATGCCAGAGGTCATGGTCTTTAGCCTCCTTGTTAGAGCAACCGACTCCCATGCTGAAGGTCACCGGTTTGATCCCACCCCAGAGCGGGTTGAGTGGTGTAGGACCGGCGGGGGTGCCTTGATCTGGATGGGAGCGAGGTTTAGGGGGGTGAGTGTAATGGAGGCCAGCTAGTAAGCACTGTGCAGGTAAACCTCAGTTCTTTGACCTCTAAAGGCGCTCTAGCGACAGATGCTAGAGGCCATGGTCTTTAGCCTCCTTGTTAGAGCAACCGACTCCCATCAGAAGGTCGCCAGCTCTGACCGGGTTGGGTGGTGTTCGATCGGCGGGGTTACACTAGCAAAGCTAATGTGAAGTCAAGCAATAAATTAATCTTAATATAATTATTTAGGTGCACTTTTTTGAAAATGTCAGTATAAACATGCATTTTAACATCATGGTAAATGTATGTAAAAACATTGTTAGTTCAAGCTAGCCGTACATGCTAGAAACATGATAATAACACACTACAGGTTACTACAGTAGACTACTATATAGTGCAATTCTAAACATACTACAAAAATTAAATATATAAGTAATGCTAGCATAAAGGTTAACTCTGTGCTAAAACATGCAGGCAGCATGATTTAAAGGATTTAAAAAATCTTAAATATGCTTCATAACAGAAGTTCTAGCAAAATGCTAATTCAGGCTAATTATGTGCTAAAAAAATCCTACAGACTTTACTATATAGTTTTTTAGTCCACACGAGTAACCCTACATGTTTGGAAATAATAATACCAGCAGAAACATATTCAGTGAAACCAAGTATACAGGGTTAGCTATTTTATAATCATCTTTCCAACAAGGCAGGCAACTAAACTTACAGGGCAGAAAGTGTTAAGAGATCCCAGTGGTAATACTGTGGTTTTCTCTTGCCTCACAATATTTTAACAACATTACTTCACTTTGATTGCAGTGTGTGGTGAAACCACGCTGTGGGTGAGAAGTAAAGGTGAGATGTGACCCTGTGGTGTAGTGAGTGTAAGTTTTACCAGCTCATTCCCAGTTAGAACATTTTCCTTCACTCTCGAACTCCACAGGCCATATACAGACACACCACTGCTATATTTCACACTGTAAATAAACTGAGTCGAACTGAAAACAACTCTGTTTATTCACTGAAGGTGCTTGTGATTAGGTGGGTAATAAGATGGAGACGGGTAATAACCTTTGCTGGGCAATTACACTTTCTTTTTCTTTAGACTTTAGCGGATTTAACAACAGAAACTTTTTGTTCTCATTGACGCTTTTCTTTGTGTTTGTCTTATTTTTGGCAAATCTGGTATGGTTCAAGTGCAAAAGATATCAAGAACTAATGAAGAGTGGAAGATTATTATTTATGATTAATTTTTGGCTCGTTTATCACACAAAACTATTACTAAACAGAAGACTTAAGGTCTTTGCATACTGAAGTCTGAAATTTTTGTATGCATTTTTTTTATATTCATATCTGAAAAATTCGTCAAGTACACAAACATTGCACACTGAGTCAGATGCATATTAATCAATTCTGAAAATAACGCAAAACATTTTGGAGTCAATTCAAGCAGTGACACTTTGTTCTCCTCGCCTCTCCAAAGTAGAAAAGAGGAAGGCTACATAGGCTATTGTGTTCATTCAGTACTGCATAGAATGTCACACTTTCCATCAGACTCATGATGAGGAGAATCAGGGTATAGAAGATGTTATGGTATTGTTAGATGATCAAGTTACTTTCAGGTTTATAATCAAGTTGATCTATGCTGTTTGCCTACTTTTTATTGTGAGGAGAGTAAAGAAAATACAGGGAGATGAGGAGTAAGACAGTATGGAATCTTTAATCAGAATCAGAAAGAGCTTTATTGCCAGCTATGTTCACACATACGAGGAATTTTTTTTGTGTCAGAGCTTCTACAGTGCAACAGAATTACAGAGACAGGACAAAAACAGATAATAAATATATTTTAAAAAAATATAGGTAAGTAGTGAATGCAAATATACAAATTGACAAGTGTATGTACAGGTATATTACTATATACAACGTTATATGTGCAGCTGTTATGTGCAAATTGGCATGTAAAGTGTGTTGTTAAATAAGTGTTATATGTGTATAAACGTGTATAGCCAGTAGTGATGTTGGTTCCACAATTATTATCATCAAGTGTTGAGATGGATTGCCTGAGGGAAGAAACTGTTTCTGTGACGGGCTGTTCTGGTGCACAGTGCTCTGTAGCGTCGACCAGAAGGTAAAAGTTCAAAGAGGCAGTGTGCTGGGTGTGATGGGTGCAGAGTGATTTTGGCAAATCTTCTTCTCGCTCTGGATAAGTACAGTTCTTGGGGAGTAGGAAGGGTTGTACCAGTGATTCGCTCAGCAGTCTGAACTATTCAACGTAGTGTCTAGTATTTAGTAGCTGAGCTAAACCAGACAGTTATTGATGTGGAGATGACTGATTCAATGATAAAGGTGTAGAACTGTTTCAGCAGCTCCTTTGGGAGGTTGAACTTCCTCAGCTGACGAAGAAAGTACAGCCTCTGTTGAGCTTTTTTGACAATGGAGTCAATGTGAGTGTCCCACTTTAGGTCCTGAGATGGTGCCCAGGAACCTGAATGACTCCACTGCTGCCACAATACTGTCCATGATGCTCAGTGGGGGGAGAGCAGGGGGGTTTCTCCTGAAGTCCACTATCATCTCCACTGTTTTGAGCGTGTTCAGCTCCAGGTTGTTGTAATTGCACCAGACAGCCAACTCCTTAACCTCTTGTCTGTAAGCAGACTCATCACCGTCCTGAATGAGGCCGATGAGTGTGCTGTCGTCTGTAAACTTCAAGAGCTTGACAGAGGAGTCTTTTGAAGTGCAGTCATTCGTGTACAGGGAGAAGAGCAGTGGGGAGAGGACACACCCCTGGGGGGGCGCCAGTGCTGACTGCGCGGATACTAGATGAGAATTTTCTGTTTCTGAAGCTGTTGATCCACTGACAGACAGAGCTGAGTTAATTTGGGCAGGAGAAGTTTTGGGATGATAGTGTTAAAAGGCGAGCTGAAGTCAACAAACAACATCCTTACATAATGTGTGTGTGTGCGTGTGTGTGTGTGTGTGTGTGTGTGTGTGTGCGTGCGTGTGTGTGTGTGTGTGTGTGGATTATGGAAGACTCAGGTTCATAGAACTGGACTGAAGAGGCATTATGTGTTATTTGCCAATAATATGCATTATAAGTTTGTAGAAGTTTTCTTTTTATAAGTCTGTAGAAGTTTTAACAAGTTTTCAAGAGTTCACACTTAGATATTGTTTGACAACTGTTAGCAGGCTTGACATGCTGTCCCGGGAGAGAACCCTGAGCTCGGAGATAGTTGAGCCCAGGGCTCCCGCCTGGTCCATAGAGCATGTGAGGGGAGTACGAGATCAGGTGGTTCTCGAGAGCTCCCTGTGGTAAAGGAAGAAAGGAGGAGAAGGGGTGGATGGGGGGTTTCTTCGGAAAACGAAGATAAGAGAGTAGTTCTAGCTAGGCTACTTACAGTGAGTTGGGATTAATCTGATTGGCTAACTAATGAATGTAGATGGGTGGCCTGCTGCAGTCAATCACATCATGTGCTCCTCTCGACATTAGTTTGTGAAACTTCGCTTATTAGTATTTTTTTAAAAAGATTTAAAATAAATTAAATATTTGTAGACTATAAATATATGTACCATAAATAATTTATTGTAAACGTGGGCGATACATTAAAGATTCATTTTATGAAAATTGTATTATTGTATTTTTTAATTCAACTATAGGGGCCTCTGAATTCTTAATCTGGGCCTAACTGTCAGCCACATTTTGTCTTTTTTATGCTCTGTGTTTGTCATAAAGTTACCTGTGGCTCAAGTGACACCATTCTGTATTTAGCTTTTCGATTGAAGGGTGACTCTAAATTGTCAAAACACCACATAAAGTATTTTTTCGGATGTGAAAAGTGAAAAAAAAACAAACCCGGTGTTCTGTCCATTTGTCCTACCTGTCAGATTGTCCTACCTCCCATTCAAAAACTCTAGGTAGCACATTTTGATGATGCAATATGCTTCCCATCAGAATTTGATGTGGAATAGTGTGTAATATTAGAACCATACAAATACAATGTTGGTAGCATAATCTAATGGGTAGGATAAAATGTCAGGACACTGGTTCGAATTTTTTTATAATGGAACGAATGTTTCAGAGGCAGTGTGTCAATACAATTGACGCAACGTGAGGTTGAATTAATTTTTAACGTGCGAATGTTAATATGTGAATGTGAATGTTAGTAATGACAATTAATTACATTTGCTTGCCACATGGTTACGGTAAGAATGAGAATTATGTTCAGGATTAGTTGTTTGTAATTATGCAAACTTAAATGTAAATACTACATGGAACATTGGAACATTTGTAACAAACACCTTAAAATTAAATGTTACCTGAATATACAAAATATTCATTCATTCATTTATTTTCTTTTCGGCTTAGTCCCTCTATTAATCTAGGGTCACCACAGCGGAATGAACCACCAATTTATCCAGCACATGTTTTATGAAGCAGATGCCCCTCCAACCGCAACCCAACAGTGGGAAACACCCATCCACTCTTGCATTCACACACATACAGTCAATTTAGCTTATTCAATTCACCTATAGCGCATGTCTTTGGATTGTGGGGGAAACCATAGCACCCGGAGGAAACCCACACCAACACAGGGAGAACATCCACACAGAAATGCCAACTGACCCAACCAGGCCTCAAACCAGTGACCTTCTTGCTGTGAGGCGATCGTGCTACCCACTGCGTGCTACCCTACCCACACTGTGACACCCCAAAATACAAAATAACTGAAGTAAAAAAAAAAGTATTGAAAAATCTGTCAATTATGTGGAAGCACCTTAAAGATAACAATAAAAATAGCCAAGAAAGATGCTTGTCACTTGTCTACAGGCTGATATTAAACCAAGAATCACATTTTTCACATCAGCTCAATGTCTGTGACAGCTGATGTCAGTTGGCAGTATCAGAAGCAGACAGTCCTCAACACACATTGTGTTCCTCCTGCACATCATGCTCAAATCTGTGATTTCTTTCCTCTCTCAGCCAACACTGTGATAACCTTAGGGCTTGCTTATGTAATGTTCAAGCCCAGTGCTGCCAATGAACCATGGTGAATGCCACAGAGCATTTCTGTTAAAGACATTTCCATGTCACAGCATTGAATCTCTGAATCATGTAACCTTTTGCTTAAAACCCATTGCATTTACTTTGTATTTACATATATTTAAGGGTATACACCACCTGACAAAAGTCTTGTCGTCTATTCAAGTTTTAGGAACAACAAATAATAACTTGACTTCTAGTTGATAATTTGATATCAGAAGTGGTTTATACATAAGGCAAAGGCCTCTAGATTAGGCATATTTTACCAAAATAAAATATTTGTTTTCTTTTAATTATCTTGATCTTGATATTTAATTATTTAATTAGGACAGTAATGTCTGAATTTGCTGAGACAAAAGTCTTGTCACTTAACAGAAATAATGTACAGTGCAGAATATAAAGTCATGGTGCAGTGGAAAAATAAATAATATTGTCTATGACTCCCATGAGCTTGGAGGACTGCATCCATACATCTCTGCAACGACTCAAATAACTTATTAATAAAGTCATCTGAAATGGCAAAGAAAGCATTCTTGCAGGAGTTCATTAAGATTCTTGGATTCATCTTCAATGCCTCCTCCTTCATCTTACCCCATACATGCTCAATAATGTTCATATCTAATGACTGGGCTGGCCAATCCTGGACCCCCTCGAAATGACTTTTCTTCACTTGTGGTCATACGGAATCTCTTTAGGGTAGGACTATCAGTGTGTCTCGTGTTGCCTTCAACCATTCCTTAGTCTTCTTTGATTTTGTTTGCAACACACATCTTCAACTGATTCTCAAAAGGATGAAATCATGCATCCTACAATTTTGTCCTCATTTCAGGACTGTTTCAATGTATATCATGATATAGGGAAAAAAGGATATTCTTAACTTCCATTTCATGCAGATTTGACCAAAAGTATTGTAAGTAATCACAAATTATTTCTTGCAACAATAACAAAAAGTGTCAACAGAATTTGTGAAAAACCTGATGATCCACAACTTGACTAATACGCAGAGTAGGCTAACTGTTATGACAAAACGGATATAAATAATAAACAGAGAAAGTATATGTTAACATTATATTGAAACATCTGTTTATATTTTCCAAAACATCTAACCACTGACTTAAGGGATCAGAAAACATTTTTTAATATTTAATATATAAGGAAAACAATCATGCGAAACGGATGTGACCAAAAAAGTTTGCAAGTTTAGAATTACCCCCCGCCCCCCAAAAAAAATAAATCAATGGCAATCAAATTTTATGAGGAAAAAGCTTCGTTATGGATGTGACTTTGGTAAATCAAATATAATTGTTTAAAAACATTGAGAGAGACATTTTGGGTATTTTTAATGTAGTGTAAAATACTTTCTTAAACAAAAAATGTAGAAATGGTTTTGCTATTTTGTTGAAAATGTTTTTATTTCATTGCAAGGTTGAAATTTGCATGGAATTACTCATATGTAGGAATCCGCAGATTTCCACAGATTTTTAGCCAATCAATAAATCTGTTTATTTACTTGTGTAAATGTGTGTAAATTTATATTTATTAAGATTTTGGATTAATTTCAGTAATATTACTGACAAATATGAAAATGTTCATATGATTTGTTTACAATACAGTTTGTAAAGTTGTATTTTATGTCTTTTTGTGTTTACCAAAAAAAAGCTTATCTAATTTGATTTGCATTAAATAAAGTTAAAAATGCTGGCGACGCAGTGGCGCAGTAGGTAGTGCTGTCGCCTCACAGCAAGAAGGTCACTGGTTCGAGCTTCGCCTGGGTCAGTTGTCATTTCTGTGTGGAGTTTGCATGTTCTCCCTGTGTTAGCGTGGTTTTCTCTGGGTTTCCCCCACAGTCCAAAGACATGCGGTACAGGTGAATTGGGTAGGCTAAATTGTCCGTAGTGAATAAGTGTGTATGGATGTTTCCCAGAGATGTGTTGTTAAAAGTGTGCTGGATAAGTTGGTGGTTCATTGTGCTGTGGCAACCCCAGATGGTAAAGGGACTAAGCTGAAAAGAAAATGAATGAATAAAAGTTAAAAATTTATTATTTCATATATTAAGTTTTTAGTTACGATACTACAAAAATCATTCCCCATAAATCCACAATTTTTTTTTTAACAAAATTCTTCAAAGAAATTGCAAAAAAAAAATTCCACAGATACTGTCTGGCCCTACTAATATGTCAATATTTTATTAATAATAAAAAGACTTCCATCGTGGGACATTCTTGATTTCACGTTTCCATCAACTCTTGTATTTTATGAATTTTATTTTATAAAGCAAAAAATGTGGTGGCTGGAGGAAAGTTTTCTAGGGCATACTACACTCAACAATTCATTCATTTTCCTTCAGCTTAGTCACTATTTCAGAGGTTCCCATAGCGAAATGAACGGCCAACTATTCTAGCATGTGTTTTACGCAGCAGATGTCCTACCAGCTGCAACCTAGTACTGGGAAACGTCCATACTCACTCAATCACACGCACTCATACACTACAGCCAATTGTTTCTTCAATTCATTTATAGCGCATGTTTTTGTGGGGGAAACCGGAGCACCCAGGGGAAACACATGCGGACACAGGGAGAACATGCAAACTCCACACAGAAATACCAACTGGTCCAGCTGGGACTCAAACCAGTGACCTTGTTGCTGTGAAGCAACAGTGTTAACCACTGAGTCACCGTGTCACCTCATATGTTTTCAATACAGCAAAAAAAAAAAAAAAAAAAAATTATATATATATAAGTCAGAATAAGGCTAATAATTCTAACTTCAACTGTATTTATATATGCACAAAAATTTGCATTGGGTTCATCAATTAGATGTGATTACCAGCATCACCATATTTGACAAAATAGGTATTGTTATCTTAGGTCTTAATATGTCAGTACTTTAATAATAATAAAAAAGACTTTCAACATGGGACATTCTGGATTTGATGGATACATGATTTTTTTTTAATAAAGGAAAAAATGTGGTGGCTTGGGAAGAGTTTTAGGGCTGTGCTACATCCAACTTTTTCTCTGCTAAACTGATAAAAGAAAAAAGTTCACAGAAAGGTTAAAATAAAATAAGATTGGAATCTGAGAGGCTTTGATGAAATCAACAACATGCATGCAAAACCATTTTCCACTTTAGAGCAAGCAAGTGTTTCATTTCCTATCTTGACTATGATTATATGTTTAGTTAGTCATATTATCTGCATTATCTGACCACCATCTGTGGTCCTATCAGGCTGGACCTGTGGCCTGCTGGTTGCGAATTCTTGATTTGATGGCGCACAGAAGGTCTTCTTGTTCTCGTGGTGACAGTGAGTGTGTCCTTCACACTGTTCTGTGCTTAAGGGTGTGAGGTTTCACATCAGTGCCATCAGAGGTGCTAAATGAATAGAGAGGAACAAGTGTTCAAGGGTCCCAGTCAGCAATTTCACCAGATCAATACAAAGCTATTAGCTGTTGGCCATGTTACAGCTATTGACTTTTCCTCTAAGGTCTAATGTATTATTCATGGACATCCATACACCCACACTTTCACAGTGCACGGTTCTCAAACACACAGATTATCCTCACAAATCCATTAAGCACATTCATGAACAGTCGCTATTACACAGATACACATGTGCGCATAACATTAGTCTCGTTTATCAGACATCAAGACATTTTCCACACTCGATTTGGCCTGGCGTTTAATCAAACTGGAAGACTGTGTACTTTTGTTGACTCTTAAAGGGATAGTTCACCCTAAAATGAAGATGTACTCATCCTGAAGTGGTTTCAAGTCTTTATGTGTTTCTTTTTTCAGTTAAACATAAAAGAAGATATTTTGAGAAATGTTGAAATGTTGTAACCATTGACTTCCATATTAGGAAAAACAAAAGCTATGGAGGTCAAAAGTTTTCAGCATTTTTCAAAATATCTTCTTTTGAGTTCAACAGAAAAACTTTTTTTGTTTTTTTGAACGTGAGGGAGACATGGTGGCTCAGTGGTTAGCACTGTTGCCTCACAGCAAGAATGTCACTGGTTCGAGTCCCAGCTGGGTCAGTTGGCATTTCTGTGTGGAGTTTGCATGTTCTCCCCGTGTTCATGTAGGTTTCCTTTGGGTGCTCTGATTTCCCCCACAGTCCAAAGACATGTTATATAGGTGAACTGAATATACTAAATTGGCCATAGTGTATGTGTGTGCATGTGAGAGTGTATAGGTATTTCCCAGTAGGTTGCAACTGGAAGGGCATCCGCTGTGAAAAACATATGCTGGATAAGTTGGCAGTGTTGCAACCCCTGATAAATAAAGGGACTAAGCTGAAGGAAAATGAATGAATGAATAAACGAATAAATGAATGAGTAAATGCTGGGGTTTTGGGGGAAAATAGTTTTTTTTTAAACATTACAACCTTCACAAAAGAAAGTCAAAGTTCCAACATTTAGCCCCTTATTTATCAGGGATCGCCACAGCGGAATGAACCACCAACGATTCCTGCATATGTTTTATACAGTGGATGCCCTTCCAGTCGCAACCCAGTAGTGGGAAACACATTTAACCCTCCTGTCGTGTTCACATCCTGCCCCTTACTTTAGTGTTCCCGGTCAAAATTGACCGGTCTGTTTTAACTGCTTTATTCAACATTCTTTAGCTGTGAACAATGTCTCAAAGTAGTGTTTAACATGAATTTACAGAATTAGACATAAAATAACTGCAATGAAAATAAAAATAGGCGCTGAAAATATATAAGAAAATGAACAATAGATGACTGAAATCAAAATACTTTGTTTCATTACTAATAGGTCTGACCAAAGAAATTGAAATTTTAATCCATCTGAATGATTTATCAACCAGCAAAGCACAAACAAAATGCTATCCTTTCTTGTGTTCTGAGTGATCGAATTGTCAGTCCTTCAAGTGTACTAATATAGGGAATAGTGACTGGTATAGACGGTGAGCATGGACACTAAAATAGCACTAGTTATACTTTGTTCATTTTTGAGCAAGATAATAAAGGTCTAATATAATAAAATAATTGTTGCTAATCTAAGCTAAAAGTGCTCCTGCTAGACTCAGAGATTGGCTGAAGGGAGATTGGAAGAAAGAAATAAAGAAAGAAAGAAAAAGAAAGAAAGAAAGAAAGAAAGAAAGAAAGAAAGAAAGAAAGAAAGAAAGAAAGAAAGAACGGGAACAATATTTCTTCTCTGTGCTTCTTTCCAGAGAAAGAAATAAATAAACAAAAAGAATAAAATAAAAAAAGAAAGACACGCACAGATGGATTCACATAACAGACACCTAGTCTGTGTGAAGATATGACACACTGTTTTATCAGGAAATTGATTCACGTTGGAGGATCCAACACTTTCATGGCAATTCATAACTGGTCCACAATTGGTTTAGTAGCTAATCCATATAAATTTGTACGATCTCACTCATACAGTTTTGTACAATTTGCTTATCCCCAATGACGATTGGGAACACGACAGAAAGGTTAATAATGTTGTACACAAGTATAAATTGTATGTAATTTGCAAAAAAAAAGAGAGAAAAATTAATTTATTCCTTTGTTGACATTTTCAGGCTTCTTGGTGAATATATTTTAATTGTAGGGACATGAATCTTTTGAATGTTTTTAAAAATAATTTCTGTTCCAAAGATAAACAAAAGTTTTTTTTTAAACTCTGAACTACATGGCATGAGCAAATAGCAGCAGATTTTACTTTTTGTGGTTAACCAACCTTCTAGAGATGCTCATTGTGCAATCATTAATAAACAAGAGCATTATGATTTGACAAGGAGATGCCAAATTTTGTAGAATAATGGCCCATTTCCTCTAAGTGGTACGGTCCCTTTGCAAAGGGTACCTATCACAACAAAAGAGTACCAAAAGGCAGCGCTAGACGCGAAGCTGAATGATATTGGTTTACAGAGAAATATCACTAGCGCGTATACAAGCCAGGAGAATGAAAACAAAGGAACCGCCATATTTAAATACACAGCCAAGACATTACATTGTAATACTACAGTATATACATATAATAAAGAGCCATGGTCGACCCGAGCTCAAACAAAACATGTCGTCGTCTTGATGAACAACCACAAAGCCAAGAAAAACAAAATCTGCCTTTCCAAGGCCGTCTAAACCGTTAGTGGTTTCACTTTATCCAGAGAGCTTGCAATTGCCCACGTGCACGTTTATATCTAAAATAACAAACTTCTTGAGCTGATAATAATAATGTGCACGTGATTATTGAAGTGCTTTTAACATTTGATCTTTTCAGAAATGGACAAAAGTGAGAGTGAAGTGCGAAAAAACAAAGGAGAATCCCAACAAAACAAAGAAGCAAATGATTCTTTCAGCAACCTAAAGCATGAGCAAACTGCCATGTATAACTTTTATCATCACCTTTTGGACTATGAACTCGTAATGACGGAATTACTCTCTTTACTTGCAGGTGAAGATCAAAGACAGATGAGAGGTTTGCATTGACTGTAGGCTATTTGTTGCGTGTTGTTTTTGAACCCAAATAAGACCTAAATGTATGTTATGTGGAGATTTTCTGTAATTAATATCATATCGGAGACTGTAAGGGTCTGTATGTGTTCAAATATGTTGCATTTATTTATTTATTTTATATAATAGCAGACGTTACAGTAGGCT
This sequence comes from Danio aesculapii, assembly GCF_903798145.1. NCBI lineage: Eukaryota > Metazoa > Chordata > Actinopteri > Cypriniformes > Danionidae > Danio > Danio aesculapii. The sequence goes on along the minus strand of NC_079450.1, from coordinate 46,142,789 downwards.
ATTTCGCACTGTCATTGATCTGCAGTTATAATCAAATCATGTTCATAGAAAGGTTACGACCTGTACAGCTTGTATTTCCTCGAGCGAGAATGACGTCTAATGAAATTTTCTGCTGTACACCATGCCGACCATTGGTATCCTTTTGGCAGTGGAAACGCAAACCTGATAAAGGTGACCCGTACTGACCCGTACCATACCGTACTGTACCACTCAGTGGAAACGGCCCATAATTCAGACGGTGAAACTTTGTTTTAAGGTACAATGCTTGCTATTAGCAAACCATTGTTTGATGGTTGAAACCACAAACTATGATTTGTACTCAATAAACACAGTTGACGTTGTTGTTAGCCTTTAGGGATTTTTTTTTCTTTTTCAAATATTTCCCAAATAATGTTTAACAGAGCAAAACATTTTACACAGTATTTTCTATGATATTTTTTCTTCTGAAGAAAGTCTTATTATTTTGGCTTTTCAGTTTAATAAAAAAAACATTTTAACATCAGTATTATTAGCCCCCTTAAGCTATATATTTTTCCGATTGTCTACAGAAGGGATACCCAAACTTTTCAGCCCCTCACCGCCAAAATAACAATGCCAGTGACTCACGACCCCCACATTCCTCGGAGGTGGTCATAAATATACAAATGTTGCACACACAACAATAGGCCTATACAAACATGAGCATACTGATGAGAAAAAAAAGTGCAACAGTCTAACAAATTTATATAGTAATTTATTAATTTGTTTAATTTAATATTACCCTCACTTAATGAGACTGGTGGACACAATGTTTTCAGCACAAGTCTATTCTTGGTTTCATTTTGGAGACTGCCACTCAGACATCATCCCCAATGTCAAATTCTTGTATTTGTTTATTCATTAAATTTTTTTAGGGGGTTTTCACCTTTAATTGAAAAGGACAGTGGAGGTTAAAGACAGGAAAGTATTGGGAGCAGAGACAGGGAAGGCAAAGGACCGAACCCAGGTTGACATAAGCACAATGGTACCATATGTTGGTGCACTCAACCGCTAGGCTATTGGCACCAACCTTGTATTTGTTTTTAATCTATTTGATTGGGATAAAGGTGTCAGAACGTTTAACCTGGTACTATAAAATCAATCTGCTGCAGCTGACGATATTGCTGTGTTGGTTATCTAATGTAAAACACACAATCCTATAAAAAATTAAAAGGCTGATGGCTTTTGATTAGCATGGTCCTGCTTTTTTATGTAACTATTAACTACTATTTTTTTTTATTTTCTGTGGGTTATGAATAAAATATGGTAATCCTAATAGTTTGATCAAATATATTTGACTTCATCTTCAAAAATATTTGGAAATCATCAAGCGACCTCCTGTCGCTGACCCCCACTTTGGAAACCATTGGTCTACAGAACAAACCATCACGTGCTAACTTGCTTAATTACTCTAGTTAAGCCTTTAAATGTCACTTTAAGCTGAATACCAGTATCTATCATGTTTAGAAATGTGTTAAAAAATATATTATTTTCGTTAAACAGACAGACATTTAGGAAAAATATATACAGGGGGGCTAATAATTCTGACTTCAACTGTACAAATTATCCATCAATATCTTAATAGGCAGATAATTATCTACCAGCTCATAGAGAATAATGTGTCTACTATTATAAAAGTATGCACGCAGTGTTTATTGGTCAACTTCAAGAGCTCCAGATTTGCCCCTCTTGCTGAGTCTGACAAGTTTTTGCTACCAGCCATGGCACTTCCACTGTCAGTTCATGCACTCCGTCGAGAAATGCTAAATAATTTAGAGAAAAATGACATTTTGAATTTAAACAGAAGCAGATAGAAAGCCTTGCAGTAAGCATTTGCATGATTCCCTTAGGATGTAAAAGTTGACATGCTTGACATGAAATAAACAAATAAAAAGAGAGAAAGAGAGAGGTCAAAGGGTTAAACTGAACTGCATAAATAATGAGACTGAGAATGACTCCTGAGATATAAATTATGATAGACACATTTGGAGTTATTATGCACCAAATGCTCTCGACTGATTGACTGATGTTTAAAAACAGGCTATCAGGGCTGATTATTTACTGCCAATCAAAGAGAGTGAGAAAATGCATTGAACTGGGAAAAAAAATCTCTCAAAATTGGATGATGATGGCAAAAATGCATGGTGACACTTTATAATAACTATACACTATGAATCATCCATTAAGCATTAGCAAATAGTTAGTTCATTATCTGTTAAGTATTAACTCTACATTAATCGATATTAGTGAGCCGTTTATAAAAACAGATACAAATGCTGTGTTCTTGACTTTTAAGCACATTTTATAATATGTACCAGCAACTGAAGGGTTTTATTCTTAAAAAAAAAACAACAACAACTGGTTACATGTAGGCTATATTACCTTGCTTATTACACAGCTACCTACCCCAAAAGTTAACAATTAGATACAAAGCATTAATCTAAGCTGTAATAAAGTACTAACAATTAATTTAAACAAAGCTTGCAGATAAAAAAAAACGGATGGATCCAGCCTATTTTAACCTTATTATTCAGTCACAAGATGGCACCGAACACTCAAGAACAGCGATGCGTCAGATATGCTGTCAAGATTATTTGCAGTACATAATTGAGTCTAGTCATGGGACAATAACCATTTTCAAGTATACTATTTTGAAAAGTCAAGGTTTTAAAACTGCCAAAATTTTCTACTCTACTAATTTAATTCTAATAGTATCTCCAGCAGAAAATATATCTAAAGATGCAGTTTTAAATGGTAAAGAAATCTGTGTTTTTAAAACTAATGTAGACAGCAGGTCAATGATTCATTTGAATTATTGAGCCTGACATGTTCACCGCTCCAAAATATTTTAATAGTTTCTTAAAATAAAATATTTTGAGTTCAAAGGGGGAAAAGTAAGTTTTTTTATCCAGACATTTATCACAATACCGTGAAACCGTGATATTTATATTTAAGATTATCATACCGTCAGAATCTTATACCGGCCTATGTCTAACTGAGCCTGTGTTATTTATTTATTATAAATAGATAATACATATATAGAATACAGAATATAATATATAAAATATCATACCGGTAGTTTTGTGACTGGCTAATCAGAATCAAGTAGCATATTCCAGTGAGATGTGTAATAATATGAATTAAAAATGTACAATATAAATTTTTAGTAAAGGGAATTTAAATAATGAGTTTAAGAATTAAATTAAGTAATGTGTTACCACCAAAAAATGCTTTTCTTAGATTTTTTTGTCTTGTTTCTAGTCCAAATCAAATCAAGTCCAAGTCTTAAAGAAAAAGCCTTTTCTACACAAGCAAATCTTTTTGTCTTGGTTTTAAGAAATAATATGTAAAAAAATTTCCATAAAACAAGCAAAATAATCTGTCAATGGGGTAAGCAAAATAATCTTATGTCAAAAGAAAAAAAACTGATTATTTTGCTTAACCCATTGACAGATTAGTTTGAAAAACTCACTCAATTTTGCCATTATTTTAAGACAGAATATAGATTGATGTCTATAAAATGCTTCTTGTTTTAATTTACAAAAAGATATTTGGACTAGGAACAAGACAAAAAAATCTAAGTAAAAAAGCAAGTTAAAAAAGTGTTTTTGTTTATGACCGAGCAACCACTTGCTTTTGGTACAGGTATCAGCAGATATCCAAATTAATACCTGGCCATTAATATTGGCCACAGAATGTATATCGAAACATCTCCAGTTGAGAGATTTCTAGATTAAAAGCAGCCATCTATATGACATATAGTAGACATGATGAATGGTGCTGACAGCTTCACTTGAATTCCTGGATAACAGCATCAAGAATCTTAAAATACTTCATACATTTTGTCTGTGCTGATACGAGTATGAGAGAAAGACATGGTTTTTTACTCCATTATTTACATATTGTATTCGTGTGAATTGACTTTTTGTGTTTGTTTTGCTGTCTGTGCTGCAGTTCCCATAGGGAAAGCCCACTGTATAAAAAATTATGGCAGATAGGATAGCAATAGTGGGAAGCAATTAATACTGGCATTCTGATTGATCAGATCACTTGTACATTAGTAAAGATTATTGTCAAATCACATAATGTCGAAGAAAGTTTTCCACAGTCACTTTCGATGTGTTTCTTTTTTAGAAAGGGTGCATGGTTTTTCCTCTATTACCTATGTTCACATTTTTTAAGCGTCGCCATGACAACAATGGCTCTCGAAAAATGACCAAAGAACAGTGCAGCTATAAAGAGAGTAAAAAGTGGAAAACAGGAAGAAAGAAAGGCAAGTGTAAAATATTCTTCTAAACCTGCTAATGAGGTGAGACTGAATCACAATCCCTGTGATCATCCAAATTAGATGTATTATCATTCATAGTGAATTAAAGGCTTTGTGGAAACTCGTGATGCTGTTTCAACTTTCAGCATGCAACCCTGGACTACACAACCAATCATAAGTAAGTATGCATTTTTTGGGAAACTGAGATTTATGCAGTTTATGAATATTAAAGGTGCTGTATGTAAGTTTTTGACTCTTCTAAAGCATAAAAATACATACAACCATGCAATACCATACAACTAAAGTCAGATATTCTGCTTTAAAAATGTGTTACGTGCTGGAATGACTGTCTTTATTTTGGTTCCTTCAACCTGCCCAATGCCAGTTTAGCCAATTATATTTCAGCACCCACTTGGTGGAAAATTGTGGATTTCATTCATTCATCCATGAAGGCTCTCAAAGTATGCGTCTATGACCGAAATGCGATCTCCGTTGGACAGTAACAGACTTCAAAATGAGACACAGATTCAGAGTTCCAGATAAGCTGGTTATTAATTAGCAAATAATATAAATATTACAACTGTACACATTAGGTGTACATTGTCACCCAGTGTGCTAACAACATGATACCTGACGAGATTTGCATTGAAGCAATTTGGTTGTTTGTACCAGACAAAACATGATAGAAACTTAAATAGAGCCATTCAGAAGCACAGAATAGTGCACTCACTGCACTCGAACGGAATGGTAATGTTTATAACATAATCAATACGTATTAAACCTCTTTAACATTATTAAATGTAGAAGGTGAATCACTGATATGTGTTGGCTTGCATTGAGTCACAGTTCTAAAGTTCAGTTTCAAACGGTTTATTTTATTTTCAAGAACTGAGGTAAACTGAAGGAAAGCTTCGGCCTGGCGCACTCCTCAGAGCTCCATGGTGATCGAGTCAAGCTCCAGACTGAGATGAGAGATCCTCTGTGTGGGGCAAAGTTTGCTCTTCCCTCGGTTGACCCGAAGTCCCAACTGGTCGAGGTGCCAAAGCACCCTGTCTTTGTGCATGATCAATTGATCCCTAGAAGAGGCTAAAATCAGCCAATCGTCGAGATAATTGAGTATGTGGATGCCCGCAAGCGCTAAGGCATTCTCCATTAGCTTGGTGAATACCCTTGGAGACAGAGAGAGCCCGAAAGGGAGGACTTTGTGCTGCCATGCTCGTCCTTTGAACGCGAATCGGAGAAATGGATGGTAGCAGACATGAAAATACGTGTCCCTTAGGTCTAAAGCTGCAAACCAATCTTGAAGAAGAATGCACTGGAGTATGTGCTTCTGCGTAAGCATCCTGAATGGCATTCTGTGTAAATGATAGTTCAGTCTCTGCAGATCTAGAATTGGTCTTAACCCCCCACTCTTTTTGGTCACGATGAGAGCCTGAGACAAAGGGGCCCAGCGCTGCGAGCTGGAAGGCTGAGCATCCCAGACTGGCAGGGCTCGGGTTTGCGCATCAGGAGAGAGAGGAAACGGCTCTTTTATTGAAAATTTGGGTACTGCCAACCCGAAGGCCAGCAGTGGTGTTTTTAAAGTTGACTGTAGTAGTCCTCGGCCTCCCACCGAGGAAAGAGCAGGTCCCTTCTTCTCCAGATGGCCAGTCTCAGGGACACTTCGCAGTCCGTTTACCAGACTTAGCACACCGTAGGGCGTGGCATCGCAGTCCCTCGGTGAGCTCTGCATTGCTGCTTGGCTGGTGGAGTGGGCAGCGGAAGCGGAGCCTGAGGAAGAACCACACTCTTGGCCTGGCCTGCAGCAGTGTAGGGTCTGGCAATGAGAGACTCAGATAACCTGCATGCTTTGGAATGAGTTTAGGTGGACTTCTCAAAGTGGAGTGGCTCTGCGGGCAAAGATTGACCGCAATAGCACGCTCCACCTGGGGTATCGCCTCATATCCTCTGGCCGCTCCGTCATCAAGGGTGGTGGGTGCGGAAGCGCACGAGTACCGGGCAACTTTGGGACAAGCCATCTCCAGTCCTACGGCTGACGCAGCCCAGAATAACACGGCTAACATGTCCGACTCCAAATCTGAAACTTCACTGACAACCCCGGAAGGTGGGTCTGTATCTTCACTGAAGCATGTCAGCCCATCCTCTGATGCAGCAGTGGACATCGTGTCCCTGGCATCTTTTTTTTTTAAACATATCATGAGAGCTTTTTATATGGATGCAGATCAGACAAACCAAGGTAACACTATTTTTTATGAATATACAAATCTATTTAAAGGTGAGTTGTCTAATGTCAAATACTGATGAACTGACCTTTGGAATTTAGCAGTGTATCTTAATCTAGTAGAGATGTAAACTGTGATGACTCCATCAAAAAATTATGTTTTTATTTGACTGCTTGTTACAGATGTCAGGTTCTGGTTCACACCTGTGTTGACAGAGAATGCTTATAGCAAATGCAGTGAGACCCCTGAACCTGAACATCTTGCTTTTTTTTTGTTTGTTTGTTTGTTTTGCCAACTCTAGACATGCTTAGAAAGCAGAGTTAGAGTCTGTCTCATTACACACAGTGGCAGTTTTGAGGAACTCAAAAGCACAATATTCTCAACAGGAAGTGAATTCGTAATACTGTCCTGGGCTATAAATATGGCAAATCTCAATACATGTAGGTCAGTGTAACAATCTAACCCATGACAAATATGGAAAGTGTTCAGAAAACATGTTTGAAACCAATTTGACAAGATCGCATACTTCACCATTAATGAGTTTGAACTGGAAAATTGCCATCGCTAAAAATGGAAAACTTGAATTGCTTCAAGTACCAGTCTTGACAGGTATGCTGTTATGTCAACCCAGACTCATTCTGAAAACTTAGCCCTATATACATATCTGGAGAGTGCCAAATATGTCCCAGAAGTAAATTTTTTTGCAGTTTTTGTTTTCACAAATCGGCCAGAGGCTGCTGTCTATTCTTTTTTAGATCTCAAATTTCTCTCGTGAGTGCCATTCGCACCTGCTCTTTTTGCGTAAATCCACCAGAGTCTGCTGTCGACTGACTGACTGACCAACTGACCAACCGACCGATCCCTCCACCTTCCTACTTCCCTAAACCCAACAAATAGTATTTTCAAAAGCACTGATTGACCGGAAAACCCACTTTCCTAAACCCAACCGACAATGTTTTGAAAAGCAATCCAGAAAAAGGAACGTGGCTGTTGTTTTTGTTTTACTTGTTTGTTTGGAATCGTTCTTCACCAGACTCGAACCCCATCGTCATGGTCAACTGCATCTCAATTTCACCGACATATACTGCAAGCCTCTGGACAAACTGGTAACAGCAGGAAAGCCACCCATATCAAAGTAGGCGGTCAACTGCTATCATGAAAAGGAACGGTGTCATAGTGCCCCGTAGAGTTAGTTTTAAAGAAGAAATGCAGCCATATGTAATTCTGGCTACATAATTCGCGATCTCCAGAAATGTATATAGGCTACGTTTTCAGAATGAGCAGCACGCTAAACTTTCAGATTCATAAAAAAAGGTTAAGTGGCACTATTTGAACGTGTCCTTAAACTATAGTAATTATAAGTAACAATGCATAGTTCCATGCAATTTACTCTAAACCTAACTCAGATTCTAAACATAACCATATAGTATGTTCATATAGTTAATCTTCCTGAGTAGCTAAATGAATGTTTAAACTTTAACAAGGACACCTTAAAATAAAGTGTGACCAATGTTTCTAACCAAAATGATCAACTGCATATCAAAATGCATATGAAATGTATGGACTTTAACCTTGTAACCATAGTTTGTAACCATTTTTATTCTACACTGTAGGGCTGCACGATATTGGAAAAATCTAGCATTGCAATATTTTTTTATTTTGCGATATATATTGCGATATGAATACAATTTCATCAGATGACTTAACATCTCTAGTTGGAAAGAATTTATAATGTTAGATCAATTGGGATGATTCTGAAGTGGAAGTGCATCTCCAAAAAAACAAATTTTTTTTCTAAAGTGTTTTATCATTTCTCAAGTTCAACAGTATTTAAGTACAGTAATTGAATGATAAAAATTAAAATAATTTAATAAAATGAATCATTGTTAAAGTCACAAATGATACAATTTCTTATGCATGAATGCTTTTAAAACCATAATATAATTCCAGGCATCAAAAACACATGCAAATGATGAATTATAATACAAACTCAACATTGTGTATATCTTGTGATGTGTCTATTGCGAATTATTACATTGTGATATCGATACCGAAATGATACTACTAAACTATTAACAATTTCCTGAAAAATCTATAGTAAGTTATTGGCAGCAGTTCGCCAGTAACTTACTGTAAATCATTTACAGCAAAAATACAGCATTTACAATTCCAGCACTGTTTACCTTGTTGTACATGTATTTACAGTAATCTATATATTTACTGTAAAATTTACAGTAAATTTTACAACGCAACTTTAAAATACAGTAACATACTGCATAAATGTCCTACAGTAAAATACAGTTCACATTACAGTTAAATACAGTGTAATTTACAAAAATCAATAATAGTATGTTTATTTTTTGGGATTTATATTATAAGATAATCACATTTTCTGATGTTTTTTTGCAACAAAATTTTGCAGTTTACTCTATACACTACATACAATATATATTTTTATACATCAAAAATCAAATACCAAAAAAAAAACATGATGCTTTTCCACTGTATCTTACCTGCAGCAGGAAGTCAAACAAGGCCAGTTGCCCCCACTCTGAATGGTGAACTCCCACACATGTGGTAAAATTTTGCGGGACCTGAATTCCACACCTGCTCTTGAGCAGAGCCTGATATTGTGGCCAGGTGAGTGAAAAAGAGTTCTGGTCGTTCTCAGCATCAGACAAATGTTGGATACTAGGATCCCACCATACCACCGGTCTAGGAGTTCCAGACGTGTATTGGTATGGTAGAATCTCACTGTGAAATGCTCTCAACACTGCGGGCAAGCTCCGGTTCAGACCTAAAACTCTGTCCAGGTGAAAGGCGAACACTTCAGACCAGTCATTGGGGCGTTTTATAAGAGCACAGCTTTCTGTCTGACAGCGTTTGAGATGACCTGCAGAAGCAAAGGTGTCATTTTTATCGCTTAATCCGACTTGAACTACTTGTCCATGGCCAGGAAGCCGGGCTTTACTCAAAACATTTCCTCTGGAGAGAAGTGCCATTTTTTTTATATCATCTGCACTGAACCAGGGGAGAGACTCTGCTTTGGTTTGGTTCCAGGTTTCAGTGAAAGTCTTACACCAGTCATTGATGCCAGCCTCAGCTGGAATACTATTGATGCTTTCTCTTTTAAATTTGGGCCTCTTCCTCTCAGAGGGCCCAGCTTGTCTTTCATGTGTTCCTGCTTCTCTAGGGGCCTGTTTCAGTTTTACCACCTGCTGTGCATCAGAGAAGTGCCCTACAATCCTCTCTACTTTGTCCCCATCTGGAGTGCATTTGTGCCTGCATGTCTTGTAATTTGGGCGGAGGCTCCGGATGCTGGCAGGCTGAGGGAAAGCTGGGTCATGTCTGGAGCGAAGGAGATGGATGGTTGTGTTGGAGCTGCTGCTATTTCTAAGTCTAACAGCTTGCGCTCTTTTGGCACTGCCTTGGAATGGCTTGATTGGATTTTTGTTTGCATTCTTCATATATTGTTTGCTTGAAGGCTTCTTGGTTGATGCTTTCCCTTCAGCTATTTTTCCAGAGGAAAACGATTGATGGAAATGACTGAACATCAGGAGATGTTTAGCAGAATCTTTCATTTCAGGGTTCTTCAAGGATTTGCCTGGAAGGTTCCTATACGGTCTGAGAGACCACTTCTCCAATAGCTTGCTAGGTTTGTTATTGCGAGGGCCTCGTACGTTCACTCTGATCTGCTCAGATTGGAATGGAGGAAGGGTGTATATTATTGCCACTGACAGACTGAAGAGAAACAGGAAGGCCACCACAAACCGACATTTCAGTCTGAGCTTCATCCACAGCCTTAAAGCCTGCAAGACACAGCCGAGAAGGTGTTTGTAAAGACAAATGGGACAATAAAGTCAGCAAGCAGGTCATATATTTAAAAGAGAAATGCTTTGTAAACTCAAACAGGAAAAGAAGTTTGGATTTCAGGGGAATGTTTTTAGAGGGAATTCCATTCATAGTCTAGATGTTGAACACATATGCTGGATATTCCTTTCACCCTTTTCCATATGTGGTAGAGATTTTCCACATGTGTCAGTTCCATTGTAATCTCAATACAGGCTCAGTGGAAAACTTGCTCACTCTAATTTTTTTGTGAAACTCTATCACTGTAAAAGAGATTCAGAGATGATTCCTTGGATTTACAATTTTTTTAACATCATTACATTTAATTTGTTTGTTTAAATTCAACCCATATAAATGGTTTGCAACAATTTTGCAGAAATCATATTTTTCAGCGTAGTGTTCATTTTACATAGAAACTGCAGTCAAAAAATGTTGTGAAACCCCAAAAATGTACTTCAACATACAGTTGACTGCCGTTTCAGATAAAATGAACACTATGGGGTGGTTAGACACAAACAACCTTTGTTCATTTTCACACTAATGATATTTACAGGGTCATAAAATCGATGAATATGTAATAACATAAATATGGAAAAACAACTTAGTTGTGTTCACAATATGTTGTGATCTTCTTGGAGCAATGTATATACATGTAGAATACGGTTAAAACGATTTAAAGAGCACCTATGATAAAAATCAACTTTTGTAAGCTGTTTGGACAAAACTGTGTCTAGGTATAGTGTGTCTACTGTCCTATTGGGATGATAGAAACACATGTCTCTTTTTAAAAATTTACTGATGTTAAAATAGGATCCAAATCCCCGTGATTTTGAGGCCCACTGCAATATATTATAGGCAGGGGCGCCGCTGGCCACCATGGGCCCTATGACAAGCTGATATTGAAGAGCGGGGATGAGGGGTGGTGGGGGGGTTATGGGAGTTGGTATCGCGGCTGAAAGTGAAAAGGGGGGGGGGGGGGGGGGTTGGGGGGAATTGGCGCGGGCCTTTGATAATGTCTCTGTTTGTTTGTTTTCTTTTTTGTTTCCAAAATGAACAGTAACAATATGACAGACACAAAACACTCTCTATAGCCATTTCAAATATTTAATTTTACTGTAGCAATGTGAAAAAAAAGTTTAAAGCACTGCATTTTCTTACATGCTTGTGCTCATTGCATAACGTGTAACAAATAAAACAAAAAAAGAAAACAATTTTAAAAATCAGGTATATTTAAAACAAGAATAATTTGCTGACACATAATACAAATTTTACTAATTGTATGAAATACTAATTAATTGTCACTTTAAATCTGTATGCTTTGCCACTATCTTTTAAACCACTAGGTTTTACTTATTTGTCTGCAATAAGTTTTTGAACATGACATTTGATATATTTTAATAAGTACAGGTTAAAATTTGTATATTAATTATCTTTCTGTCTCGTTATTGAAATGAAATCATTTATAACATTTCTCTAATGTGACTGTGAGAATGTTGTTACTTTGGTTTTTATAAAACATTGTGAAAACGTTTTCTAGGAGAACATTGTTTAATCTGGTCCTTTACCAACATTTTCAAAACATTGCTAGAATGTTCTTGTTCATTGTTTTGGGAAAAACATTTTTTGAATATTCATTGGATATTACATTGAAATGTTTTCTTTAAAACATTAACACAACCTGTAGGGAATGTTAGCCAATGTTGAGAGAACGTTCCTTGCTAGCTGGGGCTCACCCTTATAGAGAGGGTGAGTAGCGCTTTCATCCAGGAAGAGCTCTGAGTAGAGCCACTGCTCCTCCACATCAAGAGAAGTCAGCTGAGGTGGCTCGAGCATCTGTTTCAGATGTCTCCTGGACGCCTACCCAGTGTACCCAACTATTTTCAATAAAAAGTAGCTAAAGCCTGCCCGAAAAGTAGCTAAATGTTGCCATATGACGTCACATACTAATTTGCATATCAGTTACACCATCACGTAGTATCTGACAAACATAAGCCCATCATGCCGTGTACTTTATTTTATTAAAACATTACATCCAGATGCACAATAAAAAGGTTCTTGTTAACATATTATTTTGTGTGATGATTTCATTGCATAATCACAACTCAAAACTACATCTTTATGTAGTTTACAAAATAATTAATGTTTTCTCAAATTGACTGGCCATCTCAGCCAAAGCATTATTTGAAATATGTCCATTTAGATTTGTATAAAAATATAGATATGACTACTTGTAAAATACAAACACTTTTTGATAAGATTTTTTTATTTTTTAAATATAACACTGATAATGAACAGTTACATTCTTCTAAACAATCACAGCTTGTGTACTTACTCTTATTGTGAAATTAACACATTTGTGAAAGTGACAACAATTATAGCACTATTGGAAATTATTGCTACCGAAATTACCAACAATTATACATGTTAACAAATATCAGTAAATTAACAGTTATGAAAAACAATCTGAGCTAGCAATTTAACTTGAATGTGATATGTGTGTGTTGAGCGAAGCCTGCAGCCACTGCTCTTATGAGTCAGTTTTTAAAAAATTCTAAAAGTAGCCAAATGAATGCTAAAAATTGCTAAATTTGTTGCTAGGTGCTTAAAAAAAAAGTTGCTGTAAACCATTGTCAATCAATCTCCTCCATGTCTCCTGTACAGTACAGAATGTGTTCAGCTTGCCAGATTAACATATATCATCGATCACTAGCAGTGTGAGTTCCAACAAGGATGCAAAAAGGCGTGTAACTGTCCGCAGCAAGATCATCGTAAAGGGGGTCGCCGCACCACACAGCGTCATGCAAATATAGGTTTAAATCAGGGTACGCACACCAGCGTCGCAAGTTGGCGGCTGTTTGCAGCACCCAGCTACGACTCAACATACTGTTCATATTTCTGCCGCTCCACATGTGCACGTCCGGTTTGTGTTACTTCCAACTGTCATTTGTGTGGCGCATCCGTTGTCTGGAGTGTGCTTTAGCTTTGTGGATCAGTGACTGCAGGAAAAAAAGGAACACGCTGGATGGCAACATTATTCGCACAAAAGCTAAAAAGCTTTATGAACCTTTTTGCTGACAGTGATGAATGTTTACGCCTGACAACAGGTTTTGATCTTTGGTGTGTTTAAACAAGTAAGAAAAATGTGAAAATGTTAATGCCTGTCTGAGAAAAGTGTGTAGTGAGGGGTTTTACAGCCTTAAAACATCTTTAATAATTGTAAAAAATTGTAAATCTGACTACTTGTTTTAGAACGTAACTCCCGCGATTAATGAGGGACCATTGTATTAGCAAAAATGGACATGTATTAGCACCCTCTAGTGTATTTATCAATGGAAATGTGCAACAAAATGTATGCATTTTGCACAAATGTAGGTTTGGGCACATATTTCCAATGAGCCTGTGCTGTTTAATCCCAGGTTTCGCATTGTCAGACTATAACAGCAGAGTACAGTAGACTGGGTCAGTCAAAGCTCTTAGTTTTACAAAGAAATGCAGGGAAGTTAATCAGGCTGAATAGAGAACATTCAGTTCAAAATTATACTTAAACTACAAAACATAGATCTTAGATCTATGAACAAAGATTACTGTAATGAGAAAACCGGGTCTTGAAAATGTCATTGTATTTGATGTGTTTTTAGTTCCATTCTCTAATTTTCCTGCCCCAGCCTTGACCATTCTAAACTGAGCAAAGCCTGTCATTTAAGGTTTAGAATAGGCACCAATCATCCTGAAACTGTACACACAGCTGTAAAAAGTAAAATATAGCATGAAAATGGCTGCTGAAAAAGGAAAATAACTGTGAAAAACAGTCATGAGTAAAGAGTACAGCTCTTTCTGCCTCCAGCATTTCTTTATAGAGCTGTTTTGAAAAAGTAGGTTGCTATATAAGCTATAGTAAACGTAGCTATCCAAAGCTATTTAATGGAACAACATTTTGTAACTATATAACCATACTTCACTATACCTTTAATCAGGATTTTGACATGCTAGTCATTAGAAAAAGTAGTTTACTGTTAGAAAAGCTAAACTCCACTTCAACAAATGTACTGTAGTTATTGTGGATTACAACCAATTTAATATATTCGTTAATTTTCCTTTAGCTTAGTCCATTTATTCGTCAGGGTTCACCACAGCGGAATGAATCGCCAACTTGTCCAGCATTTGTTTTACACAGCGGATGACCTTCCAGCTGCAACCTAGTACTGGGAAATGATTTATTCTATTTAGCCTATATAATGTAGCCTACTACTTAATAACATAATACATGTGCAATAATAATCATGTTTCAGACATTAAAAAGGTTTTTATAAAGAAATAAATATCAGTATGTGCATGATTATATACCTAAATGCTACATCTTTCCATCTATATGTCTGGATGGTAAATAGGAAAGAAATTTCTCGATACTGTGAGATCTCTCCCTCCTGGCTGACATTTTTATGATTTTAGCAGATAGCACCTGTGAAAGACTTTCATTATGCTTCAGTTTAAAAAAGAAAAAGTCTTGTGTGCAGTTTCACAAGGCTGAGAAGTAACACCCTGCTGCGGACAGGTTAGGGCCTGTTTGACTAATAACTTACACAAAAAATGAATGTCTCTTTGAAGTCAAGTAGATATTTAGGTCATAATTGTTTTTACAAGTTTGTGCAGTTATAGTTATGACTATAAGTCATTGATTTAAGTTACTATTGTAAGTTATGTTATTTTATATTATTATTATTATTATCATTATTAAAGTTAGAATGCGTGTTGTACTTTTAATAAAGCCTTATATTATTGTTATAATGAAAAAAATACAAAAAGATAAATGATTTAACTTATAATATTACAGTATTTTTCAACCATTAACAGTTGTGCAGTATTGAAGCCACAAGTTCAAAACTGTTCACACAATCAGCTAAACAAGGGTCTATGCAGAGCAAATTGTGAATCACTTTTCGATGCTTTCACACATTCCCAAACTCACAAATTCCCAAACACTTTTGTTATTCATACTCTACAAGTGGCAAAAAAGCTGTATATTTTCAGCACTTTTTCCACATGCTAACAAACTCGCTTCAAAACAGAATAATTATATATTGCATGTATTTTTTTGCCTTTTAAAACAGAGAAAATATTACCGGAAAATGAAATAATTTTTCCAAGCTGATCACAATTTTAATTGAAAGCCTACTCAGGATTCCTGCTTTAATGTTCTTACATTTTTTTTAATTCTAAAAAGTTTTTATTTATTTATTCATTTGTAAAAATGGATACACTTTTAAAAAATTCCTGTAGAATCTACAGTAACTCACTAGCAACAGTTTTCCAGTAACTTACTGCATTTAAATTCACAGCACTATTTATCTTGCTGTATATGTATTTACAGTATCATATATCTTTACTGTAAAATGAAGAGTAATTTTTACAATGCTACTTTAAAATACAGTAACATACTGCATTACTGTCAAATACAATGTAATTTACAAAAATCTTTAACTATAATTAATCGGAAAAAAATAAAAATTTTAACTATAACTAATAGGGAAAAACGTTAAATTTAGTGATAAAGTAATTATGTAAGTACAATACAATCGATCTCTAAATTTTCATATGTACCAACATTTTGAGGTGGATTACAATAGACAACAAGAATTGTTTTGTTCCAAAGATTGGCTCTCTAACTTGCAATTGCATATGGTAGCAAATGATTTTCACTTGTACTGTAAAGTAGGCCTACTTTACAAGAAATTAAATTTTTCATTCTTATGACACATTCTTTAGCACATTCAATACATGTAAAATTAAATACTGTTGTACATGGAAATTCCTTCAAACTTCAAAAATAAAAGTAGTTAATTTCTGTTTCGCTGCATGTTGTTGTTGTTGTTTAGGCAACCCAGGCTCATTCTGAACACGTACCCCTGTATACATTTCTAGAGATTGCCAAATACGTCCCAGGTGGTATGTTTTTTGCAGTTTGTGTTTTCGCGAATCCACGAGAGGCTGCTGTGTATGCTTTTTCAGATCTCAAATTTCTCTCACGAGTGCCATTCATGCTTGCTCTTGTCATGTAAATCCACCAGAGGCCCCTGTCGACTGACTAACCGACCGACCGATTTCCTCACCCACCTCCTTTCTTAAATCCAACCAATAGTGTTTTAATAAACACAGATTGACCAGCGCCCACCCACTTACCTAAACCCAACTGACAGTGTTTTAAAAAATAAATCCAGAAAAAGATAAGCCCTCGGGGCTGCCTGATTTTTACCATGTTTTCCGATTTGACCATTCTCACCCTGTTATTTACATTATTTACTTGTTTATTTAAATGTTTTGGCTTTTGTTTTTGTCTTACCTGCTTTCTAGAATCATTCATCGCCAGACTCGAACGTCGGGCAGACTGGTGTCTCAAGTCCGCCAATGTACGCTGCAAGACACTGGACAAACTGATAACGGCATGAAAGTCGTCCATATGAAGATAAGCGATTAGCTGCTAGTGTAAAAAGGAATGGCAAGCTTATTTTAAGCTGTATATAATATAATATAATATAATATAATATAATATAATATAATATAATATAATATAATATAATATAATATAATATAATATAATATAATTTAATATAATATATTTACTATAAATATTAATTACAAAAAAATTATGTTTGATTTTCTTTTAGCTTTTCTTTGTTTCTTTCAGCCTAAATGATTTCAGCTTAAACTCACTTAATTTTGATATAACTTCTAATGTTTAAGAAATATAACATCTCTCAATGTTTAGATGTATTATTGAAATCAGAAGCATCAAACAGATGTCAGAAATCAGAAGCCTAGTTTTTGCATCAAATCTCAGAAAAAGGTGTTGTAAAAAAGTACAATTAAAATTGAAAGCTTAGATCTGTTAATATCATTTTAATCCAAGTGGTTTGACCCTTTCTCACACCTTCACAACCATACTTGTTTTCTTTGTTTTCTATTTCCACCTGGGGATACTCATCCCGAGGCCTCTAGACAATGTGCAGCACCATTGATGTGATCCAAGTCCTGTGATGCAAACCATAGAGGACTTCTAGAGGTCTCCATAACCCTGGACCAGGCCGTATCCTGAGCAGATGCTGTGGCTGTCATAGAGGAGTGGAGAGCATGAGACTGATTCCTGAAAGACCCAGTGATAGATGAGTCTTCGCATTGATCTAGTGGGCCAGCACCCACCGGTGACCTACTCACACCTGTAGCTTCTCCACGATTGACATCCAGCATTCTCCAGCCCCTGGCACCTAGACTGCAGTTCTGCACAAGACGTTTGGCTGTAGGAGAAATGGTCGTGCCTAACTGAGCCTGGTTTCTCTCAAGGTTTTTTCCATGACTTTCGTCAATTGGAGAGATTTTTTTCACCAATGGCTTGCTTGGTTTAGGACTTGTGGAGCTGCGCATCGATGGATTTGCTCTTCAGTGTTTGGACTTTCAGCAGTGAAATTTAAACCACACTGAACTGAACTAAACTGAATTTTAACTCTGAAAACTGAACTAACACAATTTCAATTAACTCTAACTTCTATGTTAAGCTGCTTTGAGACAATCTACTTTGTAAAAGCGCTATAAAAATAAAGATGAATTTAATTTAATTGCATTTACAACAACAATTACATTTCACAGAGGAATCTTTAAACTTGGGGCAGCGTGTTAACAGTAAGCCAGAAGCGAAACCTCTCAGCAATTCACATGATCTAAAAAAAAGCTGTTAAGAAAACACAGTGAAGCATTCAATCTCTCACTGATCCAGACGCACACAACACCTGCCAAAACAAATGTAACACAACCATTAACAAATCTTCGACTTCCTAAAGTATCAAATGTGTCTGAATTCCCACTGGAAGAGCGAGTGGAAAGTTGACTAAATGTTCAGACAGTTGAAGGAAAAGGCTGAATGTAAAGCTTGTGTGAAACCTCAAAACAAACTGAAGTTGATGTGTTTGTGTTTTCGATTAGAAGGCTCTTGCAAATGAAGTGTCTTGCTTTAAACTCTCCGTGTTCCTCTTAACAAGTAAACATACTGACACCATGGTGTGTTAAACTGGCAAAAGCAAATGATACAAACGTGTATGGCAAAGACATCACACTGTTAAAGAAGGCAACAATCCAAGCACAACAAACACAAGAAGACAGATGGAAAACATGAAGATGAATTACGCAGACTTGCATGTTGTTTTGGGAAAATCAGGGGAAAATATCTCAAAGCCATTGTTTTCCAGTAGGTTTCTTGCACAGACTACGCCTTGATGATTCAAAACATACTATATAAATCATTTGCTGGTGAACTAATGGCGTACTGGAACAAACTGGAGTAGTAAATTCCAAATAACACTGTAAAAACAGCCAATTAACTCAACAAACAAGCTGTTTACAGTCAAAATATGACTTCATCACATTTAAAAGCAAGGTGTTTGAGGTGTTAATGGAAGGTGACATACTGTATATATCTCACTTATTTACTCTTTTAATCTGTTTTTCTACTTGATTTATTTGGCAAATTTAGTTCATTTCACAGCAGTGAAGACACTCTGGATATTCTAAATGAATTGTTCAGTATAATCGACTCTACCCTACACAAGTTTGTATTTTATAATTATTATAATATTATGTCTTTGAATGACGTCTTTTATTACAGTCAAGACTCGACTTATAAAGACTGGACTCCACTCATCTTTTCAAAATTGTTGTAAATCTGCTGGTTTTTGAACCACTTTTTTAGGGTCATGCCACAGCATCTCAATTGAATTCGAGTCAGGACTTTGACTAGGCCACACCAAAGTCTTCATATTGTTTTTCTTCAGCTATTCAGCAGTGGACTTGCTGGTTTGCTTTGGATCATTGTTCTTCTGCAGAACCCAAGTTTGGTTCAGCTTGAGGTCACTAACAGGTGGCCGAACTTTGCCCTTAAAGATATTTTGGTACACAGCAGTATTCATGGTTCCGTTTATCACAAAAATTCACAAATTTACAAGAAAGTGACTAGCAACAAATCTAGCGTCTTTTTGTGTTACTGGAGATTTTGTATAGACTCTCATGTGCCCATACTGTACCGTCCCTACTCTTCTCAACGAGCTGCGGTTAATGTCGTCAGCCCCTCCCCCCTCTCAGAGCACTGACATTCAGCCTGAGAGCAGATCACTCCTCTGCGTACAGACAGCAAATGATTTTGTACCGGGAGTGTGGGTATCTCCATTGTACAATCAAACTGATCTGCTTCTTTATTTTAACAATTTACTTTGACCTTGTTCACAATTACAGATATTTAAGTGACAGTTTTGGAACTTGTCCGAGTTTATTATATCTGAGAGATTACTGCAACTTCACTGCACATCTATATTGATATACTGTATTCAAACAGTAATATAGTTAGTTAAACTGACATGCATATATAAAGCATGGTGCTAATATAAACACCCCTTTGTTAATCATAGGCTGTTAAACAAACAGAAAATAGTTGGCAACACTGCCAAGTTAGGTGTCAACAAGTTAGGTGTGCGCATTAAAAAGCATTTCATGCAGCTCAGCTTGCAACTGCACCAGGTCTGCATCTCTCTTTATTTGACAAGTATTATATTTTATAATTTTAAATGATCTCAAACTTGGCAAAGCATGACATTTAAAATTTGCATCTGGAAGTACATATCTGTCATTTTTCTTCTAACTAAATGAATAATAATATTAATAATAATAATAATAAAGAAATCATATTACTGACATTTGGATCGGTAGATCGGACATTTAGAGTCAGATCGGATCACACATTAGCTAATTAGCAAATTAGCTACAGCTTCCTACTGGGAACTCTTTTTTCCCCCATCGCTTTGGACAACAGTTAATACCTTTAAAAGAAAGCAATTAAAATGTTCACAGATTTGCCTGTTATTATATTAAATATTTTATTTGAATGATTTATTATTTTAATTTTATGGAATTTTAATAGTCTAGTCTGTCATCAAATGACACTTGTTCTAATGACGCCGTTCCTTTTCACGTTTACCAGGTGACTGCTCATGGACGGCTTTCCCGCTTTAACCAATTTGTCCAGTTAGCTTGCCATGTACGTCGGCAGACTTGAAACACAGTTTCCAGAACGGTTCCAGAAAGCAGATAGTTGACAGTGGCTTCTGGTGGATTTACGTGAGAACAGTAGGTGCCAATGGCACTCGCTCGAGAAATTTGAGATTTCAAAAAGCATACACAGCAGCCTGGTATATTTGCGAAAACAAAAACTAAAAAAAAAAAGCACCTTCTGAGATGTATTTGGCACTCTCTAGAAATTTATATAGGGGTTCATTTTTAGAATGAGCCTGGGTTGTGAATATGGCACAATATTTAAACAAATGAAATGAAAATTCTGTCATCGTTTACTCACCCTTTCCTTGTTCCTAACCTTTATGAGTTTCTTTATTCTGATGAACACAAAAGAAGATATTTTGAAGAATGCTGAAAACCTGTAACCATTGAATTCCACAGTATTTATTTTTCAGACCACGGAAAACAATGGTTAAAGGGTTTTAGCTTCCTTCAAAATATCTTGAAAGAAAGAAAGAAACTCATAAAGGTTTGGAAACACTTGAGGGTGAGTAAACAGTGAGTAATTTTTCATTTTTGAGTGAACCATCCCTTTAAAAATAATGTAAAATACCTGTTGTACTGCCACTATGCTGTGTTCTTCCTTGAAGAAAACTGACCCATATTTAAATCAAAATAGGTTACTCGTTTTCCTGAAGAACATGACAACGTTGTCAACTGAAGGTGAGTTTGTTCTCTCTGAAACAGCAGTTTATCAAGCTATTCTTGGATGACAGGGAAGAGCTAAAGAAAACTGGCTTAACTGTGACACTCACTTTTAAACGCTAATCCAGGAGGAAGAGAAAAGAGCAAAACCCTTCACACAAAAAAAGGGAAAGTTCTCTCTCATTCCCCCGCTCACTGGCCCTTGTCACCGAAAATAAATAGCGATCATTCAGGTGACTCTTGTGGAGCCGTTTCCTCTGTGTTCATTCACTATCCTCTCTCACTTCAGCTGTTATGTCTCTACAGTACATCACAGAAATAGGATAAGCGGTTTGTCCATAAAAATCTCTTTATGTGCTGGAAGGCGAAAAAATGTGGAAGGATGATGGAATATATTTGTCTGTGGAAATTGACGTGTCACTATGTGCTGTCAGTGGAGCTTAAAGGTGAACTGTGTTGTTCGTCCAATGTTAAAATATGTTTTCCTGTTCTAGTGTATTATGCAGAAACAAGTATAAGTGAACCATCTGCTTTGTCTGATTATAGCATTGGTAGCACTGTGATATGTAAGGGAAAAAGTACATCAGAGGTTGTTATCACAGAATAGGGCATGATAGGTTTATCGGCAGCCCAACACACAGTAGGTTTGGAAAGCAGGAGGGCATGTAAAAAGGGCTTTATTCTGCAAAAACAACCATCCAGATGTGCATTTCTGAAAGCCATCGTTAGACAACTAAGATTGCAAGTTGTGTTGTTACAAACATAGTTCATTGATTTGGCGTTTCCCAAATCTGTCATTCCAATGAACATTCGCAAACTGCGTTGCAAACTTCTATGCTTGCAACTACACCTCTGGAGCTGTAGCTAAAAACATAGTTCCTGGCTGTGTTCTATTCCCAGTTATCCCCCCTATGCCCTATTCGCTCCCTTCGCAGTGCACTTTGAAAACATTTTGAACCCAGCCATGGCTCATGATGAAAGCTATAGGTGACCTATTATTTAAAAGCAGATTTTACTTTACGTCTCCAAAGCTTGTGAAAACAAAAAACACAGTATACATTAATAGTTTAATTTTTTTGTAGGTTATTTATTAAGTATTTGTACTGTATATGACATGGGCCTGATGGTTAGAACATTTCTGCATACATGTGATAAATTGTAAAAGTAGGCATTTACAAGGCAAAAAAAACAACAATATCCTACTTAATAATATTATTATTAATAATAATAATAATAATCGTAATCATCATCATCATCATTAATATTATTATTACTATTATTAAAGCATGATTTCCTAATAAATAATAAATATTAAATTTCATTTCTTAATAAATAGCCTCATTATTTATTTATATGATTTATATATGATATTAGAATGTATGTTAGCTTTTGTAAGTGATTTTATGTTTTAGAGTAGAAAATGTAATGTTCTCAATAATATTTGTAAAAGAAACATAGGCTATTTGTGCCATTAACAAATATTTCAATTAAAAATATGGAAAGCGAGTGCATGTTTTTACCAAAACTATTACTGGATTTTTTTTAATGCATGTGTGTGTAAAACAATATAATTTGAACAAAGAAATTATGGGGTTCTTCTCTATAGAAGTTGTTACTCCACCCCGTTTAGAGCATCATTATGGACGTTTTACGTTATAACTAACGTGGTTCAAACTATGGATCTGCGACAGAGAAACTATGGGTTTTGGTAAACACTCATCACTACATCGTTCTTTTCCCAACCGATACATCGTACTATGATAGTTCAGCCACAAGTTACGGCGTTGTTTGGAAAACACACCCCTGGATGTACTTTATTCTGCTTATTACATGGCTACTTGCCACAAAACATTAAAATTAGACACACAAAATATTATTCTGAGCCATAATAGCTTCTTAAATCTTTATTTAAATGCAAAGCTGACAGAAATGAAAACAGCTGATGGAGTATACACTAACATTTGCATTATTAACACACAAGATGGCTCCAAACTGTCAAAAATAGACAAGCAGATTTCGGAGTAAATTCCCTGATGGTCAAGGTCATTTGAAGTTCCCTAATGAGCCTGTGTTATTCAGTGGTTGTTGTCTCAGAAAAATATACATTGTAATGTCACAACTAACCAATCAGAATCGAGCATTCCAGACAACCATGTAATAATGGTTAAAAAAAGCCAGACAGGCTTATCGACAGCATGATGCAAAGCAGTGCTGTAAAATTTTACAAATTCTTTAATTAAATGCAAACTGACGAGAAAAACAAAAATAGTTGATTAAGTATACACTAACCTACATATTATTCAATCACAAGATAGCGCCAAACAGTCAAAAATGCAAAGCTGACAGAAACTAAACTGGTTGAATGGAGAATAGACTAACCTACATATTATTCATTCACAAGAATATGGAAAACGCAAATAAATAAAACGTCTAAGTAGTGATTTCTAAATTTACTTTGACTTGTATTTCATTGCAAACAATACAACAAACATTATTTAATGTGTTCCTTCATGATTTTTTTAATAAACACATACTGCAATAAACACATCTTGCAACACTTTTAAAGAAAAGTTGGAACAGTAAAGCATTTACCACTTTAATCACTTTAAATTTACCACTGTAATTTTGCTATTTCTTTTCACAACACTTAAAAAATGTTTAGGGACTATAGACACCAAGTGATGAAGTGTTTCAGGTGTAATTGTCCCAATCTATCCACAAACAAGTCTTAAAGTGGGAAACAGTACGGATTCTTCGTTGTTGCATTTTGTGCTTCAAAATGCACCACATATTTTCTATTTGAGAGAGTTCAGGACAGCAGGCAGGCCATTCAAGTGTTTGTATATGATCACTAACTCATGATCCCTCAGTGCTGGGAAACACCCATACACACTCTCATTTACACACACACACACACTCATACACAATGGCCAGTTTTCTTTATCAAATTTGTCTATACCATGTTTTTGGACTGTGGAGTAAGCCAGGATTTGAACCAGTGACCTTTTTACGGTGAGGCAACAGTGTTAGGATCTGACAATACTGTACACATACTATATATATATATATATATATATATATATATATATATATATATATATATATATATATATATACCAGAGTAATTGGTGGTTCATTCCACTGTGGCAACCCTTGATAAAATAAGGGATTGAGGACAAGCATATAAAAAATTAAACACAGCAAAACTCAAAAACCCTTTTGTGAAACCCTATTTTCATGTAAAAACTGACAAATATTATAAAGTCAATATTATTTACTTACTTATGTATTTATTTATTTTGGATTGGCTATAAAAAAAGAAACACTGTTGTCCAATTATATGCCTATGATAAGCCTTTAAATTGCACTTTAGGCTTGATACTAGTATTTTGGCAAATAACTAGTAAAATATTATATTACTGTAACACCACGCCAGCAGCGAAAGCCTTCACCCGAGTACTGACGCTACTCCGCTTCCTCTGCGCTCACTTCCTGTTTGGTTCATATTTCAGCGAGGACTCTGAGGCTGTTTCTCAATACCTAGTATGCAAATTTCGAACTTGTGTCCCTGGAAATTGAGACTGGCCAAGTTCAGACTTGGAAGAACAAACTACCGAGGTCACAAAAAAAACTTCTTCAAATAGAACGGCAATGTACTTTATAACGTCACTTACCTCACCATGGATTCATCGATTTCACTCTACAGCAACAATAAAATGATTTAATTATAAAGCACGGCCTTATAATTAATATTATATTACTATTATAAATCTATATTTTTGATAAGAAAATGTAACCATAAATCACTATAAATGTGAAGTAAAATGTGTTATTATACTCAATCTTGTGTCTTTGATTATCAGATTTAATAAACTACAATGGACATTATACGAGTATAAAGTATAAATTATACAAGATGTACACAATAGGAAAAAAAGATAACGTTAGGCAATTTGGTAAACAAAGGCAAGAAGGGTACAACATGGTAACATAATTAAAGACAATTATAAAACGTAACAAAATAACACTGCCAATATAATACGCCTTAGAACAAATAAAAGATTTAAAAGACCAAAGACTTTCTGTTAAATATACACAAGATGTTTTAAATATCATGTTTTAACTACAATGGGGAGATGAAATCCAGTGGTACATCTAAGATGGACTGGCCGAATAAAGCTGCTCTCGGCAGGGGAGGTGGTGACGAAGCTCCGGCTGACAGGCTGGGGGTCAGAGTCCACTTTAGCTTAGGCATATCGTCAAGGATGCGCTATCTTTAGAAATAAACTGCTGATTCGAGTTCAAAACAACTGCATTCTCTGAAAACTCTTAAAACTTTATTTTGTAACACAGTATTTTTAAAACCGTGCGGGTTTTCTCCTCCACCATTAGCTTTCGCTGGTTAGGCTGCAATGGATTCTGGGATACCTGTGCTTAACAAGTTCGCACAAGTCACCTCTCGATGCATCCTGGAAGGAGCAAGGAGCGGAGCAAGTACACATCCGGGAATTTTATCTGTACTTGGCAAGATGTGAACTTTGAATTGGAACAGTATTTCAGTGATGGTTGATGACGTTTTACGAGGACACAGGAACGCAAGTACAGAGAAGAACGTATATTGAGAAACAGCCTGACACAGTTACTTGCCAGTTTACTGCCTTACCGAGTGTTGTCCCTTGTGACCTGGCCTGTTATCCTCACGTACGTTCCTTGTTATTGCCCTTTTGCTCTGTTTTGGACTGATTGTTGTTGCCTTGACCCATTGCCTGCTTTACCACTTATGTCTGTTGGATTTTCCTTGTGTTTGCTGAACTATCTGGACTGCTCAGCTGTTATCGACTCTCTGCTTGTTTACTTGTACATGTATCTGTCCAAGCCCTTTATTAAACTTCCGCAAATGGATTCTAACATTGCCTTAGCCTCCTCTTTACAATTACTGTAATCATAGCAAAGACACAAGATTTGATTACTAGACATTGCTAATTAAAACTATTATGTTTAAAAATTTGTTGGAAATAATACTTCTCTCCATTACACAGCACTTGGGAAATATTTTTAAAATAATTACAATTCACAGGAAGGCTAACAATTTTGTCTTCAACTGTATACACAGCAAAATAAGAAACTCAGCAAGAAACTGGTGCACAGCATAACCAGGAAACTATGGAAACAAGAGAAACAGAAATAAAACATATAAAAAAAACAAGGAGTACACTAATATTGTGCATAACAAATTCAACCAAGACTCTGATAGTGACACCCGTGAGGACGTGGCTCCTCACAGGGTCCAGAGATGAAAAGTTTCAGATTATCTGATTGAACAGTAAGAGTGTACAGTGGACTGCAGAAATGGCAAACCACTTGACAACATCATTCTCTGTCAAGAGCAAGACAAAAGAGACAAACAATGTGCTGGCAGCTGAAAGCCTGTTTATGACAGCTGCTTTCAGAGATCTGAACGAACACCTTCTCATGACAACACAGAACAAATACCCACTCGGTGCTAGAAAGTAATTGGGCAAGATGGCGCCGGGCTGCAGTATCAGTCAGTTTAACTCATCAAGTCATTCAAGGTCATATTCACAAATGAATGGAGATTATATATTGTTGCTATAGAAAAAATATATAGTAAAAAAGATGAATAGTGGTGCATATTCTATTTAGTTACAATTAACAATGCCATGGACTAGGTATGTAAAAATACAGTGGGACTTTTATATACTGAATAATAATGATAGCTTGAGAAAGCCAACATACTGTTATACTACATAAACGTATTCTTCTTCTTCTTCTGAGACTAATTTCTTAATGCATTTCCTAAACCATTCAAGCTACAAAAACCAAACTGCTCTAATTCAGGTGACGCCGTCTTTTCCTACTAATCCGACTTATGGTTTTCTGAAACTGACCCGGAATATTCAGAAAAGTCCCTTTGACTTAACATTAGACCAAACTTTGTGATCTCGTAACTTTGCACCACACTGCCATACAGGCTTAAGATGGGGCTCATTTATCTCAAACTACCAATCTGGCAATCACTGATGACCTTTCAGCTTACCAGCCACATCCTAGCTACCACTAACGGCACCGTAGCAATTGTCCTATAGACTTCCATTGTAAAAAAAAACTGCCATTGACTTTACATTGGACATACTAACAACATACTAGTTTGACAATATACTCATCCTAAATACACGCTAACAATATTCTAATTCATACTATAAACATACTAACAATATACTAATCCATACTATAAACACACAAACAATATACTAATCCATCCTATAAACACACTAACAATATACTAATTCATACTATAAACCCACTAACGATATACTAATCCATACTATAAACACACTAACGATATACTAATCCATACTATAAACACACTAACGATATACTAATCCATACTATAAACACACAAAAAATATACTAATTCATACTATAAACACACTAACGATATACTAATTCATACTATAAACCCACTAACGATATACTAATCCATACTATAAACACACTAACGATATACTAATCCATACTATAAACACACAAAAAATATACTAATTCATACTATAAACACACTAACGATATACTAATTCATACTATAAACCCACTAACGATATACTAATCCATACTATAAACCCACTAACGATCTACTAATCCATACCATAAACACACTAAAAATATACTAATCCATCCTATAAACACACAAAAAATATACTAATCCATACTATAAACCCACTAACAATATACTAATCCATACTATAAACACACTAACAATATACTAATCCATACTATAAACACACTAACAATATACTAATCCATCCTATATACACACAAAAAATATACTAATTCATACTATAAACACACTAACAATATACTAATCCATACTATAAACCCACTAACAATATACTAATCCATACTATAAACCCACTAACGATCTACTAATCCATACCATAAACACACTAAAAATATACTAATCCATCTTATAAACACACAAAAAATATACTAATCCATACTATAAACCCACTAACAATATACTAATCCATACTATAAACACACTAACAATATACTAATCCATACTATAAACACACTAACAATATACTAATCCATCCTATAAACACACAAAAAATATACTAATTCATATTATAAACACACTAACAATATACTAATCCATACTATAAAGCCACTAACAATATACTAATCCATACTATAAACCCACTAACAATATACTAATCCATACTATAAACACACTAACAATATACTAATCCATACTATAAACACACTAACAATATACTAATCCATCCTATAAACACACAAAAATATACTAATTCATACTATAAACCCACTAACGATATACTAATCCATACTATAAACCCACTAACGATCTACTAATCCATACCATAAACACACTAAAAATATACTAATTCATACTATAAACACACTAACAATATACTAATCCATACTATAAACACACTAACAATATACTAATTCATACTATAAACACACTAACAATATACTAATCCATACTATAAACACACAAACAATATACTAGTCCATACTATAAACACACTAACAATATACTAATTCATACTATAAACACACTAACAATATACTAATTCATACTATTAACACACTAACAATATACTAATCCATACTATAAACACACAAACAATATACTAATCCATACTATAAACACACTAACAATATACTAATCCATACTATAAACATACTGACAATATATTAATCCATACTATAAACACACTAACAATATACCAATCCATACTATAAACACACTAACAATATACTAATTCATACTATAAACACACTAACAATATACTAATCCATACTATAAACACACTAACGATATACTAATCCATACTATAAACCCACTAACGATCTACTAATCCATACTATAAACACACTAACAATATACTAATTCATACTATAAACACACTAACAATATACTAATTCATACTATAAACACACTAACAATATACTAATCCATACTATAAACACACTAACAATATACTACTCCATACTATAAACACACTAACAATATATTAATTCATACTATAAACACACTAACAATATACTAACCCATACTATAAACACACTAACAATATACTAATCTATACTATAAACATACTGACAATATATTAATCCATACTATAAACATATTAACAACTAGCTACATGCTTATTCATACCAAAATAATGCTAGCAACATAGTTCATACTAAAAACAATGTAGCAACATGCTAATTCACACTAGAACCATGCTAATTCAAACTAGAACCATGCTAATTTATGTCAGCAACTGCCTAGCAACCACTCGGAACTCCCTACAATGCAAGAAAATGCTTTTTTTAACTTAAATTTTTTGTCTTGTTTCTAGTTCAAATATCAAAAAATTATGTAAAGTAGAATTTTCAAGACAAGCAAAGCATATTGTTTTGTTTCAAGAAATAATATGCCAATATTAAGTGAGTTTTTCTTTAAAACAAGCAAAAAAAAAAAAAAAACTGCCAATGGGGTAAGCAAAATAATCTAGTTTTTCCTTTTGACATACGATTCCTTTTGACATAAGATTGGCAGGTTGTTTTGCTTATTTTAAGGAAAAACTCACTTAATATTGGCATATTATTTCTTAAAACAAGACAATATTTTTGCTTGCCTAGAAAATGCTTCTTGATTTAAGAATTTTCAGACATTTGGACTAAAAACAGCTTTCTAAAAGAAAAGCTTTTTTTGCAGTGTAGCAAATGACTACAGTAAGAAACATGCTAACCTACTGTGTATTTACTTATCTACTTACTTATTTACTTTTAAACAATTTACTTCAAACATTTGAAATTTAAAACTACATCAAACTTTTAAGCTAGGATTTCTCAAGCCACCATAAAATTTGTCTTGGAACTTTACTTTTCTAGTTCATGCAACCACTTTGAATGTTATCACTTGATTGAATGGGCGTTTATCGGTGGTTATTAGCTGATAGATATGGGTCAGTAGGGGCCTTCTGAGCCTACCAGTAGTACCAGTGTTATCATCCATCCACATACTGTAGTTAACCAGCTATACTAATAGAGAAGACACCAGATTCAAATCTATTTTTACATTACTGTGGCGGTTGGGTTTAGAGTTGGGCTAGGGTCAGACGTTAATAAAATACAATTAATGGGAAATTGTATAAATAATTATAAATATTTTATAAATAATTGTCATTAACTTTCGGCTGCAGCCGTAAATAGTAAATAGCTAATTAGTCACATGGATGGATGATAACAGCCTTCTAAGCCTACCAGTATGCGCAGAAGGCCCCTACTGGCCCATATATATTAGATGATAACCACTGATAACCCATTTAATCAAGTGATAATATTCAAATCGGCTAGTTCATAACAATGCACAAATAATAATGAGTTAATGAATATATAATAAAGTATATTAAATATTAATAATGTAAATGAACATAAAAATAGCATGCTAAGAAAATGCTTGTTTTTGAACATTTCAGATGGCATTTAGAGATTTTTGCATCTCTCTCCTTCAAATGAATTCTGTAATTTATAGATTAAGTAATCAAAAAACTGTTGTTTATTAATGTGTCATAATGTATTCATTCACTAATAACATGTAGTATTAACTAATAGTGTAACTTATTCTGTTAATTACTACATCATGTCAAAGCCAACATATAAAAAAACTGCAAAAGCCTCTAAATGCCATGTGAACATTTTGTTAAAAAAATAGCCTTTTTTCTCATCCTCCTGTGTTTATGATCAGTTATTTCACATTAAAGGCAATGAAAGGAGCCTACTCATTGCCATAAAAGTTAAATTACCAAACCTACTACACACAGCAGCCTGAGAAAAATAGTAATTTTGGGAGAAAATCTCATATGGCATTTAAAGGCTGCTGCTCTCTTACATATACATCCTTAACATGAAGCTCTGTTACCACCTGAACAAAAAAGTGTAATGTCAGCATTTCGAGATCCTCCATACCTTGATGAGCTGTGTGAAAACTCAGTTTAATGTATTTTATTTCATGCTTTGTGCAGAGGTCAGCATTACCCTCTATCTGAACAGCAGGGTCCAGTGTTACCACAGCCTACAGAAGGCAAATGGCTGAGAGCAAAAAAGGTAAAGAGCGAGAGAGAAAAGAGAACGGAAGAAAAGGAGATCAACCATCTGCTGTCGTGTCTGTCCTGAGTGTCATTTCTTTTTACAGAGCAGATGCTTTTGACACCAGTGTCATCCTGAAAAAAACATAATGTGCGTGTCTGTCGGATGAAAATGTGTTACTGACAGTCTGCTGCAGTCATTTATATTCATACACACACAAGAACAAAAGAGAAAAACACACCATAAACCAACATGGAGCGACAGGCATGTGCATTTTATTTGAAGATGTCCTTATTTCAGTGTAAATGTTCATTAACTACTAATTACTATTAATTGATTAAATGTACTCACTATATGGTTGTGGGTTTGAATATGGGTTAGGTATACTGTATTACTGACTTGCATATAATTATCATTCATTCATTCATTCATTCATTCATTTTTTCTTTGGCTTAGTCCCTTATTTATCAGGGGTTGCTACAGTGGAATGAACAATTATTCTGGCATATGTTTTTCATAGCGGATGCCCCTCCAGCTGCAACCCAGTACCGAAAAACACACATACACTCTCACATTCACACACACACATACACTGTGGCCAATTTAGTTTATTCACTTCACTTATAGTGCATGTCTTTGGACTGTGGGCACCCAGAGGAAACCCACGCAAACACGGGGAGAACATGCAAACTTCATATAGAAATGCCTACTGATACGAACAAGTGACTTTCTCGCTGTGAGGTGACAGTGCTAGCCACTGTGCTGCCCTGCATGTAATTAATTAAAATAAAGTGTTACAATGGGCTATTGTGGTCTTGGTAAGCTAATAAATAAATAATCAAACATGCTTGTGTACTTTCAACATTTGTTGAATGAGCAAAATACAACAGCCAGGCGAGTAAGCAGAAAAGCAAATACTTTTTGATATGATAGCTCCATAGTGTCAATCAGTATTGGGTGTAATGCATTACTAAGTAATGCGTTTCTGTAATTAAATTACTTTTCCAATGAAAAAGTTGAATAACTGATTACTGTTAAATTTAAGGTATTTTAATTACAGTTACTTATAATGTACTTGCGTTACATTGTAAAACAATTAAACTTGCTGAATATAATTTTCATTCATTCATTTTCTTTTAGGCTTAGTCCCTTCATTCATTTTGTTTTTCTGTGGTTGCCACAGCGGAATGAACCGCCAACTTATCCAGCATTTTGTTTTACGCTGCAACCCATCACTGGGAAACATCCATACACACCATTCACACACATAGACTATGGACAATTAAGCCTACCCAATTCACCTATAGCGCATGTATTTGTACTTGTGGGGGAAACCGGAGCACCCAGAGGAAATCCACACGAACACGGGAAGAACATGCAAACTCCATACAGAAATGCCAACTGACCCAGCCGAGGCTCAAACCAGCAACCTTCTTGCTGTGCGGCGAATGTGCTACCCACTGCGCCACCGTGCAGCCCTGAATATCATTATATAATTTTATTAATTTATCTTCTAAAGATAAAAGTGAACTCTGCTGCTTTAAATCATCTCAGGTACACGTGGCTGTTTTACGAAATAGAAATATTCTCATTACTTCATTTTTCTGAAACTAGCAGACATTACAGTAATATTTAAGCTATGTCCTAGAGAGAAAAACTATTGGCCGCTGTCAACAGCACGAGTAATCTACTAAAGCACCTGACATGGCAGCATAGACAACTTCTGAATGATCCTTGTTCATCATCTATGGATAACACTGCGGCAACTCCTGCTAAGCAGGCAAAACTTGATTTTACATCGCCAGCGCAGAAAGTGTCTGAAGGTGAGCCTAAAAAATTATTGCAGGCTACAGTACGTTGTGGAAGAGATGCTACCGCTGCGTACTATAGAGTCTTTTAGGTGCATATTAAACAAAATACCTGTCTGACAAAAAAAGATATGCAGAATAAAATATTTTTTTTTGTTATTCAGGAATTCTGTTCCTAAAGGTTACATTTCTTACTAAAAATAATTATGTATGTAATTATTATAGAATGTTTTTTTAGTGCTATGCTGTTATCTGTGTTAACGCGCTGCATTAACACGAAACTCTTATCGCGATAAAAAAAAAAGATATCGCCGTTAATCTATTCTCAAAGTTGGGTTGGGAGCTGGGTCTATTCTACGCAAGCTATGATGACATTCACCTTCATATTTTAGCGCGGATGTATACCTGACCAGTGAGCCATCTGACGAAAAAGTGCCCTTCTGAATCAAATCAGCAGGATGCCATTCTAGATCTTTAATTTACTTTGGCAGTTTCACATTCACTCATGAACATTTCATTCATGCCCCCGTGACAAACTGTAGTATTAGACGCAAATGAGAAGATTGGTGGAAGAATTTTATCAAATTTAAAAACGCACGCCAAATGGGAAGAAAAATCTTTTGCATTTTGCGATGTGTGTATGTGTGTGTGCGGACCTTCACTGAAAGCTGCGTGAGTGAATCTTCTTGGAAAATATGGCCTACAAAAGTCCTACATGACGGTAATACTTTGATTGCGGTGTTTACTTCAATAATGCTACTAATATATGCAATACTCCACATCTTAATTCCATTTCTGTTTAGTTCAGTTATGACTTTAGTCAGATTAAGGTAATCAAAAATCACTGTTTGGAGCTTATGGAGGCCTACAGTTCAAAATTCATGTTTAAATGAATAAACAGTTAGTAAACACAAATACATCTTATGGAGCATCATTTATTTTCATCACCAATTATCATAGTAGAACAGTTTCTCAAGCAATTTGTGATACATTTTGGAAACAGGAGATGAGTCCCTGGTCTAACTCTCCACCTGGCTTGAGAAACTCATTCTCAAAGACTTACTTTTAGTCATTATTTTGGTAACACACAAATTCTGAATGCCTTCGGCGGAATTCAAATGAGCCATTTAAATCTAGATTAATTCCAAGATTACAGTCAGATTAATCTAGATTAAAAAAAAAATATATGACCACCTATAGTTTTTTTTAATAGAATGTAATAAAGGTGATTCAGAAAGAGGCTAAACTATTCAATGTTTGACTCATAAGTTTTATTTAATTATTTATTATTTACAGTTTAATTTCTATTGTTTGTCCACTCAAGGTTTATAAGGATTTAAAAAAGTGTCCACTCACTCAACCTCAAGTGGTCCAAACCATTAAGTTTCTCTTAAAAATTTTTTTTTTTGAAAATGGAACCAGTTTCAAACATTCTTCATAGGTTTCATTTTAGGTTAACTATTGCTTTAAACTTGCTACCATCAGATCATTGAGTCATGAAAATATTATAATTAGTGTCAATGATTATGGTAGATTGTAAAAAAAATGAAGTTTGCTATTTGTTCAAACTACTTATTTAAAATGAGCTGAAACCACACAATTTAAAATTAAAAAAAAAAAAAATAAAAAATAATAAATATATATATATATATATATATATATATATATATTTTTGTTGTTGTTGTTTCAGCTCATTTTAAATAAGTAATTTGAACAAATATATATTAAAGAAAATACTGTGAACAAGCCCTTGCTTTGTTTAAGAAAAAAATTCACAGGTGGACCAATAATTTTGACTTCAACTGTATGTAGTTTTGCCCCAGTTTAATATACACTGCAAAAAAAAAATGCTTTTCTTACTTTCTTACTTACTATGTTTTTGTCTTGTTTCTATTCCAATATCAAAAAGCATTTTCTAGACACAAAAAAAAACTTAATTGTTTTATGTTCACTCTTTTATTCCACTTAAATTGGTAAAAACTAATAAGTTAACTCTTTCATGTTGTACCAACATAAATGGATACAGTGTGGCAGATTTGGCTGCATTTAATTTCACTGGTACAAGTTTGTGTATATCATTGTGTGTGCAGTTGTATCCTGTCAACACAATCTCACGGTAATTCTTAACTTTTTGATTTAGTGGCTAATTTGTATGAATTTGTATGATCTAAACTGACAATTTAGTACGATTCACTCATCCCCCAATGACGTTTGGGTTAAGGGGTGGGGTTAGGTGCCACGCCTCCTTTTTAAAATCGTACAATTTCGTACGACTGAACTCGTATGAATTCATACGAATTAGCCACGAAACTGACAAAACGTAAAATACTTAAGATGATCCAGTTGTATCGGTTTCACATTCTGAACATGCAACAAAGTTCACAGTACAATTTTTTACCACAACAATAATTTTTGTATGAGAAAGTGGAATGTGAATTTGAGCTATGTGTGTGTGGAGCTTTGCTATATCTACATCACTTAGAGTAAAACTGTGACTGTCACTGACTAGAGGGAAGAATAATACTTATTATAACTGTGAAAAATCAGAGTAAAATAATCACAAACAGCTGCAGCAGCTGTAAAAGAAGCTGTCATAATCACACAAGGGTGCTGACAACTGAATTAATCGTTTATTTTGGGGGGCTAAGGCTACATAAATAATCCACCACTCACTGTGTCCAGGTCACACTCAAAATAAAACTGCTGTTCCTCACATGGTGTAAATGTTTTATGTTTCACAGTTTAGATATTTTGCAGAAGGACAAAAAAAAAAAAAAAAAAAAAAAAAAAAACAAACAAGTGCCAAAACACAAAACCAGTCTAAACCATTCTGTTGACTCATGGCTCAAAAATGACCTGCAACCTTTTTAACAACAGAAAAAAAGCCTAAATTATTATTTTTTTAAATCTTGATGATTGATGGCTTTTTCTTAAACTACCCTAAAAAATAGAATAAAACTAACTGTTTATTATTTTGATATTGTAGATAAAATTAGATACTATATGTACAATAATAGAAAGACACATACAGTATAGAGTACAACGGTTGCCTTGGGGCTATTCACATCTAGTATTGTGTCTAAAACCATGCAGAAAATGTGAGATGCATCAACTATTTCACCAAATTCAACATGCTCAAGCTCTCAATAAGCTCACGCCCCATGTCATCTGTCATTGCTTTAACCGTGCTCTCTGAGGATCCATGATTTACAAACCCTTGCTGTAGCTCTGATACAATGGTGTGTGTCTATTTAAAATAGCAAATTTGCATTTGCGCAAAAGATCTGATATGTGAATGGTCCAATAGGGTTCAGTTTTAGTCCTCCAAAAATAATTTT
Organism: Danio aesculapii; assembly: GCF_903798145.1. Taxonomy (NCBI): domain Eukaryota; kingdom Metazoa; phylum Chordata; class Actinopteri; order Cypriniformes; family Danionidae; genus Danio; species Danio aesculapii. The sequence continues at coordinate 46,106,407 of NC_079450.1, read as the reverse complement.
TACACCAAAAAACTGTAGGTACACACATGCAAACAGACTTTTAACACCACACAAGATAAGTTGCACTGGTATGTTATTGGCAATAGTCAAAAATACATTGTCTTTCAATCATTCATTCATTTTCTTTTCGGCCCCCTTTATTAATCAGGGGTCACCACAACAGAATGAATCGCCAACTTATCCAGCATATGTTTTACGCAGCGGATGCCTTTCCAGCTGCAACCCATTACTGGGAAACACCCATACACTCTCATTCACACACATACACTACGGATAATTTAGCTTACCCAATTCACCTATCACTATAGACCAATGTCTTTGGACTGTGGGGGAAACCAGAGCACCTGGAGGAAACCCACGTGAAATGGTGAGAACATGCAAACTCCACACAGAAATGCCAACTGAACCAGTCGATCAGTGAGTTAAGTGACTTTGAATGTGGCATGGTTGTTGGTGCCAGACGGGCTGGTCTGAGTATTTCAGAAACTGCTGATCTACTGGGATTTTCACGCAGTTCTGTGGGCATAAATGCTTTGTTGATGTTAGAGTTCAGAGGAGAATGGCCAGACTGGTTCCAGCTGATAGAAAGGCAACAGTAACTCAAACAACCACTCATTACAACTGAGGTATGCATCTCTGAATGCACAACACATCCAACCTTGAGGCAGATGGGCTACAGCAGCAGAAGACCACACCGGGTGCCACTCCTGTCAGCTAAGAACAGGAAACTGAGGCTACAATTCACATAGGTTCACCAAAACTGGACAACTGAAGATTGGAAAAACCTTGTCTGGTCTGATTAGTCTTGATTTCTGCTGAGGCAGTCAGATGGTAGGGTTAAAATTTGGCGTCAACAACATAAAAGCATGGATCCATCCTGCCTTGTATCAACGGTTCAGGCTGCTGGTGGTGGTGGTGTAAAGGTGTGGGGGATATTTTATTGGCATAATTTGGGCCCATTAGTACCCATTGACATCGTGTCAAAGTCACAGCCTACCTGAGTATTGCTGCTGACCATGTCCATCACTTTATGACCACAGTGTACCCATCCTTCTGATGGCTACTTCCAGCACGATAACACGTCATGTCATAAAGCGCAAATCATCTCAGACTGGTTTCTTGAATATGACAATGAGTTCACTGCACTCAAATGGCCTCCACAGTCTACAAAACTCAATCCAATAGAGCACCTTTGGGATGTGGGGGAATGGGAGATCCACATCATGGATGTGCAGCTGACAAATCTGCAGCAACTGCATGACGATATCATGTCAATATGGACCAAAATCTCTGAGGAATATTTTCAGTACCTTGTTGAATCAATGCCATATTCACGAGTTCACACTTGCAATAGTTTCAGAATAAAGCGTATTTGGCGTGCTGTCCGGGGAGAGGGCTCTGAGCTTGGGGAAGACACCCAAACTCGAGTTATTCCTCTTATCAGGAAACAAAGAGGAATAGGGATTCGAGCAAAGTATCTAGCCCGGCCCCAGAACGCTCCCCCCGGGATTGTAATGCTTAAGAGGTGAGGTGATGGGGTGGTGGAGGGATGCTAAAGTCGTAAGATGCTGCAGGTAAGACAGCTTTGGTATATATAGGGATTTGGTCAAGAACTGATTGGATAATAGAATAATTGTCAATGACGTATTTGATACTGAAACTTCTGCGCGTGCTCCTCCAGAAATTTGTTTATAAAACATCACAAGGATTAAGGCAGTTCTGAATGCAAAAGGGGGTCCAACCCAGTACCAGTAAGGTGTACCTAATAAAGTGACCAGTGAGTCTATATCAAAACTCACATTTGATTAGTAATATGCATTGCTAAGCACTCAACAGCTTTCAAGGCAATATTCTAAATATTTTGATTTTTTTTTGCACCAACAGATTACAGATTTTCAATAGTTGTATCTCAGCCATATATATTCCACTCCTAACAATTAATTTATTATTTCCATTGTAATGTATAATTCTCAATATCTAAAAACCTAAACTTATGAGTGTTTTTTGGTACACAAATATTATCTTTAAATATTTTGGAATGTAACGTGAAAACAATATACGTATCGTATACAATATACGATTTATTGACACACAGAGTACAATATTAGTCATATCTAAATACATTTTCCATTACAATCATTTTCACAATTCTCTTTTTCTCAGTTGAAATCTGCCATCACAGTGGCTCAGCGGTTAGCACTGTCACCTCACAGCAAGAGTTTCTGTGCATTTCTTTGTGGAGTTTGCATACTCTCCCCGTGTTGGCATGGGTTTCCTCTGGGTACTCCAGTTTCACCCACAGTCCAAAGACATGCGGTATACTGTAGGTAATTTGGATGAACTAAATTGGCCATAGTGTATGAGTGCGTGTGTGAATGTGAGAGTGTATGGGTGTTTCCCAGACATATGCTGGAATAGTTGGAGGTTCATTCCCTGATAAATAAGGGACAAAGTCGAAGGAAAATGGATGAATGAATGAATTTGCTATCAACAGACATGCTGTTTTAATGCAGACAGGAGGCCAAAATGATGTCCTTTTAAAACTGATATGGATTAATGTGAAATTAGTCTTCAATAAAAGGCCAGAGAGCTGAAGCAACTGTAACCAGAGCACCAAAAATAAATACTTATAAAAATGATTTCATGCATATGTAACTCAGACAATTTCAGATCTGTTGGCTGGATCAACTGATTTAATTCAATAACTAGCATGCATGCAGTGCCTCCAGATATATTTAACTGCAAAAGTCATCATATTCCTTCATTATTTATATTTAATCTCTCCCTGTCACTGACTTGCTTCAAAAGCTCAAGGAAATTGTGTGCAGGTGCTGTTACTCCACAGCAATTCGAGAAGCCATTATTACAATGTCACAACTTCCTCGAACAATCAATTCTAATTCCCCCGTGACTATCTCACTCTGCCATGCTGGCAGACTGCTCACTGCTCATTGGCCGCCTCTGATAATCAGCCAAGCCAATAATATTGCAGACGTGGCTTTTAGATAATGTTGTGTGAGCCCGAGTCAGATCTCAGTTTTTGATTAAAAACATGTCCAAATATTCTTTCAAACAAGCCTAGCATTGATCATGAAAGGGACAGTTCAGCCAAAATGAAAATGCTGGCATCATTTACTCATCCTTCACTTATTCAAAACCTATTTGCTTAGTTTCTTTTTCTCTATTAAACACTAGAGATATTTTGTAAAATGCTTTTTGTTATTTAATTAATTTTTAGCTTAACACGCTGCAATTTAAGAAAGCACAAGCAATTACAAAAGAACACCAGCAAATAAAGAAACGATCTTCATCAATTTGACAGCACACATGTTGCAAATTCTCACAACACAAGCAACATTAGAAACGTGCAGCAATTGGTCACAACACAAACAACTGAAGAAACATGCAGCAATTGGTCACAACACAAACAACTGAAGAAACCCACAGCAATTGGTCACAACACAAACAACTGAAGAAACGCGCAGCAGTTGGTCACAATGCAAACAATTAAGGAACACGCAGCAGTTGGTCACAATGCAAACAACTGAAGAAATGCGCAGCAGTTTGTCACAACACAAACAACTTAATAAATGCGCAGCAATTCATCACAACACACAACTTAATAAACGCGCAGCAACTGGTCACAACACATACAACTGAAGAAACACTCAGCAATTGGTCACAAGACAAACAACTGAAGAAACGCAGAGCAATTGGTCACAAAACAAACAACTGAAGAAATGCACAGCACTAAAAGTGCATTAATGCTATGTTTACACCAGACATGGATGAAGCATCAAGCACGAGGGATTTAGATGTTAAGTCAATGCAAAGACACGAAGAGACATCCTGCTGTGCATTATGCACAAATGAGGCGGCAAAAATGGCGCAATTCACGCAACTTATGCAATTCTCGCAAATGAAGAGGCGTAAGATCTGCGTTTTGCACGTTTGACATGCTTAACATGCGTATCGCTCGAGTAAGAAAATGTGAACTTCAGTGGACATTCGCACCGCGTTAACCAATCAGGAGCGTTCTCTTATAGTGGTGCTCTTGTTTTTGGTGTCCTGAGGTAAAACTGGCCTCCACTCATCCAGGTACAGTTTCTGGAGTAGTTGATGAATGCACAGAGTTGGGTGCACATTTGAAAGGATTTAGTGGACTTAGACACAGCGCCAAACGAATATATTTGTTTTTTATCCTTCCTAAAGCACATAAACACAGCTATTTCCTCAAATCCATGTTAACCATTTAGCAATGAAGCTAGACTCACTGGGCAGACAGAAGCCTCACCCATGACGCGAATCTGCATCTATTGTTTGGTGAATTTGACTCTTGAATGAAGCAAGTAAACTCAAAATGTTTACACGTCTATTAACGTGCGAATAGCGTTCCGCATCTGGTGTGAACACAGCATAAGAGCCAATTTTCTGACCACAATTTTTCACCAAGGTCACAAAACTATAGTCGTGGACCAACTGAAGATCAAAACGTGACCTGTCTGTACAGAAATTTAAAATTTGGAGCAACTGGAGCTTGTTTAGCCTGCCCCTTTTTGCAGTTTCGTATGACAGAATTTTGCATGCTCAAACTCAACCGCGGCTAATTGAATTAGCTTATGATGTGCAGACAGCACTACACATGGACATATAATATATAAATACATAACCAGTTAATTATGCCAATTTATTAGTCCACATTCAACATTCGAAAGTACAGTTAACAAAAATTTATCAGGTTTCAGTTTTTGTTATATTTGTTGTAGTTGCAGGTTGTAACCTATAGATGTCCTCAGCATGTTTCATGACTAGCCAACACAATCTCATGGCAATTCGTAACTTTTTGATTTAGAAGCTAATTTGTGTGAATTTGTATGATATCAATCATCAATTTAGTATGATTTGCTTTTCCCTCAATGATGGTTGGATATATGGATTGGGTTTGGTGTGACACTTTCTTTTTAAAATTGTACATTTTTACTAAACTACAGATGTTACTACTTCAATGTGTTCCTTATGGCGCCATTCATACCGCGGCGACAGCGGTACTTGGTGCGCCAGCAGCTTTTGACCGCTGGGTGGCAGTTTAACCACAGATATTCAGCTTTGCCTTTCCACAACACTAAACAGACTTTTCTGTGCGTACCTTATGTGATCAGATGTGTTCAATTAAAATATAATTTTGATTTAGTTTTCTTAGTAATAAACATGATCTTACCAGGGCTTAAAGTATTCCGGCACCATGCCGGATCTCCGGCGTGCGGCCGTGAGAGAAAAAAAAAATAGAGCTTGCACATGCGGTTTAGTTGGGGATGCTCAAAATAACCGATTAAGCAATAACCGAAAGGGCACGTTTGTAACCGATGAATGGTATCAGTTAAACGATTAAAATATGCTTTATACATTTTTAAAGTTTGGCTGCAGACGGGGCATCTGTTAAATTGTTTACTGACTGCAGCCAGTGTTTTACGCTCTGCTTATGCTCGCTCAGCGCCAATCTGGAAACATTTTGGATTCGTGGCGAACGAGAAAGGCGAATCAATAATTAGGATGAAGCTATTTGTTGGGCTTGTTTAGAAAAATAAGTGTTAAATGGACAAACACGTCGAACCTCCAGAGCTGCGGTCATGTCACCCAGCCCATGGAATGCGGAGCCAGCTCCGGTGTCATCTACTGAACGCAAATGCCCAGCTAGTGCAGGTATGGCAGAGAGGCCTTTTCAAAAATGGCCAAATACAAAAGAGAAACTGATAAATAGTAGACGTTGATGAGAAATGGAGCAGCATATTTGGTAGTTGAGAACGCGCCGCTCCGCGATGTAGAGCTGGTTTCCGAGAAATGCAGGCGGCGGAGCAAGATACCCTCTTTGCCACAGTATCTGCTTGCGCTACAGGCACACGTCTCAGTGCTGCTGGAAACATTGTAATCTCAAATAAGTCTCCGCTTAAACCGAACAAAGTCAACATGTTAGTTTTTCTGGCAAAGAATTTAAAATATGAATAGAAAACAAAAGGCGGAGAGACGCAGTTTTTTTTTTCAACATCTGACTTATGTTGTTACAAGCCTAGGCTAATATTTTTGTTCTTCGTTACTATTTATATTATTATTGATTAGTATTTGTGAAGTTTCTAAAATGTAACGTTTACTGTTTCAAGCAGTTAAAGTTATTTCTATTTAACTAGCCTTCATTATTATAGGCTGTATTGTGTTGTTTTATCAACGAAAGTTAAACAACAAACATGTTCGTTTGTACGGATATTTAGCATAATACTTTTGTCTTTTTTGATTTCTTAATTTTTACATGTAAATTAACTTAGGTAGACTACTTGGGTACAGGGGCGTAATTTGTTGGTAGTATACCGAGGAATGCTTAGACAGTGAATATTGTCATCATTATTTAAAAATTTCGTATGAATTAGCGGCTTAACTGACAAAACGTAAAATATTTTAGTTTCCTTGTGAGATCAGACTGGCCTAGCTCATCTAAATAGTACATCTAGCAAGTGTAATTTAGCTTATCTAACAGTGAATTTTACTATCCTAGTGGAATAAAATCATTACAATGTTTATTTTCTCTGCAACTTCAAGGGAAGCAGGACAATGATGGACAATATTATATTTTATATATTTTATTATTTGTTCTTATTCATATTTTTTTCTGTATGCTACTTGACCAATTACTATTCTTCTATTTGTATTGTGCTGCTTTCTGTTATTCGAGCATTAATAATATAAAGTCAATCTGTGTCAAGCTCAAATGTAATTAGTTGCAGATTGTAGTTTTGTGATTATGCATACAAATGTGATTATGCATACAAATGCGCACTTTGTCCATCATCAAAATTGAAACATCATATTATGTTTATATTATATAGAAATGATTTATTGTAAAAAAATAAAACAAAATAACCATCAAAAAGGGCACTTCAGAATTTAAGTACAAAAAGGGAATGTGCTTTGTTGGCACAAAAAAGTTTGGGCCCTACCTGTACATGTGCCTGGACTTTTGTTAACCGGCTGAAAGTGGTGAGACAGTTCCCACTGTGCTCCTTTACGCAGATATAAGGACTGCCTCAAACACTTGTCCCTTGACTTTGAGGCTTGTTGCGTTTATATAGCTGTTTTGCTAAAATTGATTGATTGTTTTCTGCTATTTGTTTCACTGTATCCATCATTTGATCATAAGAGAGAATGTTGTTCCATATATAAAGTATTATGATTCTGTTTAAACTTCCTGTTCATCTGAAATATGCCCATTTTGACTACAATCTGGATTCTGATTCTACTTTGTACACCTTTAACTTTGTAAATAATATTGTAGATACATTGTATTTTCTAAATAAGAGCAAGTAGGGGACTAGTCAACTTTTCATTTATGTAATTATGGAAGTCAATAGTTTCAAGTTTTCAGCTTTAATAAAAGTATCTTCTTGTGTGTTTAACAGAATAAAGAAACACATAAAGTTTTGGAACCATTATAGGGTGAGTAAATAGTGAGTAAATCTTCATTTTTAGGTGAACTATACTCTTAAGGGAGGAAAAGAGCTTGGCTTGTATTTATTTAGGAACTTAAGTTGTTAATTAAGTTATTTTGACCATGACTGTTGCTAAAAAGACTGTCCTCTCTGAAAATAAATTTAATTCAAGCATCCCTCTGGTGTAAAAGAAACGCTCCTCTCTTTTTTCTGTTTCAGCTAATCCATGGAGGTCATAGCATGATGGTGACTGGCATTCATTTTCTTCACTAGTAATTATTTTTTCTTCAATGGAAATCGAAGGGTGCCAGCAAGCAGCGTTCTTCAAAATATATTTTTTTGTGTGTGTGTTTAACAGAAGAAAGAAACTCATACTCAAAGAAAGAAACTCAAACTCAGGTTTAAAACCACATGAGGGATTTAGGTGAACGATCACCTTAAAGGTATAGTATGAGGTTTGGCTATTGAATGCTGTTTAAAATGCTATTGGTATTAAAAACCACATTACTTCAGGAAATATTCTTGATCACAGTGAAAATGGATTTGGAGCTTGTTCTTTTCTGGGAAACTGTCATGCGTTTAAAATGCTCTGATTAAACAGAAGTAGAATTTTGGCTGCTGCTTCTTCTCCTGAAGGGAAATTTAAACCGCTACTGATGTTACATAAAGGAAAGAAATAAGTCAGATGTATTTAACTATTCCTTGGGAATCTGGAACAGCAATGCTTAAAGTTATCAGAAGGAAATACCACTCTCTCAGGAGTGACTATAAGTCAGCCAAGCAATAACTGGCAAACTGGTTCCCCAGACCAGATGGCACAGATATTTTCAAACATGGTTCCCTTTTTACTAGTCATTTCAAGATGTTCAGAAACGAGTCACATTTAACAGATGTTACAGCATAAGTTCTGAATTAAACTCAATGTTTCATCCTCACCTGTAAATGCTTAAGTCCTGTATTTGGTTTTGTGGTGCATTTTCCTATATTTTGACTTAACCGTTGAAGCTTTATGAGACAGCTTTAGAGGTTAACAGTTTTTTTATTAAGAAGCAACAAATCTGTAGCAAAACTGGCAAGCACAGATTTGTTAATCTAGTTTCAGAGACAACATAGGCAGAAAAGCTGTAAATACTGTAGGGTGGCCAGATTTCCCACACATATTAAATCTTTTTTATTTTTTATTATACTGTTCCTGTGAAAACACCAATAAGTTATAAAATGTAGTAAATTTAAAATAGAGTGAATATATTCAGAATAAATATATATTTAGTGTTTTATTTTCTTATGAACTGGTGAGTTTTGGACTCTAAATTGCTTTCCTGAGGTAACATTTTATGCAACAATGTTTATTAATAGCTTTTTTGTTGAAATACAGATTCAGTGATTACATGAAACATGATAACTTTTAATAAGTTTTACTATTTCTTTCAACATACCATCAAAAAAAATTCTGTATCTGTTTTATTTTTCTTACTAAACTACAGTATGCCAAATCATTTCCGCATTTGACTTGCACTGTGATTTCATTCCAACCCAGGCTCATTCTGAAAATGTGCTGCTATATACATTTCTGGAGAGCGTCAAATATGTCCCAGGAAGAAAGTTTTTTGCAGTTTTTGTTTTCTGGAATCATTATCATTTGAATCATTGAATGTGTATGCTTTTTTTCAGGAGTTCCATTCGCGCCTGCTGTTCTCGCGTAAATCCACCAGGGGTGCGTTTCCCAAACAACGACGTAACTCGCAGCTGAACTATCATGGTACGATGCATCGTTTGGGAAAAGAACAATCTAGTGACTAGTGTTTCCCAAAACACGTAGTTTCTCTGTCGCAAATCGCTTGAACCATGTTAGTTATAACGTAAAACGCCCATAATGACGCTCTAAACTGGGTGGAGTAACAACTTTAGAGAGGAACCTTGTCATTTCTTTGTTCAAATTATATTGTTTTACACAAACATGCATTTAAAATAAAATCCCATAATAGATTTGGTAAAAAACATGCACTCGCTTTCCATATTAATTGAAATATATGGCACATATGTTTGCTTTACAAATATTATTGAGCATGACATATCATATTCTAAAACATAAAATCACTTACAAAACTAACACGCATTCTAATATCATATATAAATCATATAAATAAATAAAATAATTATTTATTAAGAAATGAAATTTACTAATTATTATGTATTAGAAATGAAAAAAAATCATACTTTAATAATAATATTCACAATATTAATGATGATGATGATGATTAGTAGGATATTGTTTATTTATTTATTTTTTAAACGCCTACTTTGACAATTTGACACATGTAAACCACAGCAGAAACATTAACGTATGATTTTTGTTTTCACAAGCTTTGGAGACGTAGCAAAAATTCTGCTTTTAAATAATAGGTTACCTATAGCTTTCGCCATGAGGCTGTGTTCAAAATGACATCAATGTTTTCAAAGTACACTGCGAAGGGAGCACAATTGTAAACATGAAGATCGCTAAAACTGAACTGTAAAAATAGTTAGAAAGCAAATTACACCTAAGAGTGATGACCTTAATGCTTTTTTACTTTTCATAATTTCAACTTTGAATGTTAGAATTTTCTAAATGAATAGGGCATAGGGGGGATAAGTGGGAAAAGAATACAGCCAGGTACTATGTTTCGAACTACAGCTCCAGAGGTATAGTTGCGAGTGCTCAAGTTTGTGAATGTTTGTTGGAGTGATGGATTTGGGAAACGGCAAATCAACAAACTATGTTTGTAACGACGGAACTTGCGACCTTAATTGGCTAACGATGGTTTTGGGAAACACACCCCAGAGCGATTGACTGACTGACCGACCAATCAACTGATCCACCCTCCTCCTTGCCTAAACCCAACCAATAGTGTTTTAAAAAGCAATCCAGAAAAAGAAAAGCCTTCGCCTGATTTTTACCACGTTTTCACATTTTACCACATTCTTAGTCTTCAGTTGTTTACTTGTTTATTTTATTTTTTGGCTTCTGTTTGTGTCTTTTTGGAACCATTCTTTGCCGGACTCAAACCCTGTCATTGTGGTCAACTCCTCTTTGCATCTCAAGTCTGCTGATATACATGGCAAGCTACTGGACAAACTGGTAACAGCAGGAAAGCCATCCACATGGAGCGGTTAGCTTGTAAGCGTGAAAAGGAATGACGTCATACCGCCCCGTAGCGTTCGTTTTAAAGATGAAATGCAGCCATACGTACTTCTAGTTACATAAGTCGCAATCTCCAGAAATGTATATAGGGGGACATTTTCAGAATGAACCTGTATTGATTCATTCAGAAGGGCCCATGCTTACCAAGAACTGACCAGAACACTACCGTTTACAACTTTTTGACAGCTTTAACCTATAGCTCTAAATTGGTATTGCTGTATTTCCAAATGCTGAAAACAAATGTATGCTAGATGTCATTATATTTACCTGTAAGATGTGTACAATTTAAGACATTGGTGTTTGTTTGTTCTGTTGTGCTTTAAAAAATCCTTACAAAAGAAGGGCTCATCCCTATGCCAAAAACCCTTAGAAGGGTTTATCTTTTGCAGTGAAAGGGCTTTGGGCATATGCATGAGCCCTTCCTAATCACCTGCTTTAAATGTTATCACTCGATTTAATGGACGTTATCAGTGGTTATCAGCTCATAGATATGGCCAGTAGGGGTCTTCTGCACCTACTGGTATGCTCAGGAGGCTGTTATCATCCATCCACTTGATTAATCAGCTATACAAATAGAGAAGACACCAGATCCAGATTTGTTTTTACATTACTGCGACGGTTGGGTTTAGGGTTGGGGTAGGGGTAGACGTTAGCAGCAAACAAATTTCCTGTGTATTAGTACATTTTGAAATGCTTCATTTTGAAGGATGCTTGGAAGTGGCCAGTTTTGAACACTTTGGCTTGGGATGACACTTCAGTATGATGCCCATTATTGTTTGGAACATACAACAGATCCTGCCTTCACTAACCACTAACTGCAATTATAGAAATACAGCAAGATGTAAATAAATAAATATAAAATTTACATGACAGAAGAACAGAAGGTTTTGTAATAAAATATTGTAGCAGTAGAAATACAAGACAAAAATCATTTTCTGTGTAATAAGTTAAAAACAGCTAAAAACCGAATGCTATTGGGCAAAATGGTATGCCTGGTCATTGAGTATTAGAAAATAAAATAGGCTATCATTGTTGAATGTTCTTTGTGCAGCCTTAAAATATATAATCTACTCATCAAAGTTGTAGGCTTTAGCATCCTGGTGTCAACAATCCTGCAGCCTGCATTTAAACACCACCTTCATGCTATTTTCACCACCTTAAAACTAACTATTTGCCAGAAGAAAATCTCTTTGATCACTGTTTTTTCTTCTATGTTTCTCTACTATCAAACGACATGGTAATCTTATTAGAATACTTCTAGATGGACTCCAGAGTAAATTCCACATTTAACATCAACATCTGGATGACAGTGCAGGCAGGCATGAAACAGTTTGTCTCACATAGATGGACTATTTCCTCATTTTTGAGTATATTAAAATTTGTTAACACTTTATATCAGTTGACCACTCTAACATTCTACTAATTCTACAACAGAGTCATTCTACTGACTATACATGTTGTCTTATTCTATTAACCCTAACCATAACCTCTCAGCCTCCTAAAAATCAAATGTAGGACTGGATGATTGATCAAAATGAAATCGCAAATGCTATTAAGTAAAGCCATGACTGTCATGCACTTTTTATCAGGGCAGCACGGATCTGTGATCACTAGTAAATCTCCTCCAAAGGCCAGAGGGTGCTCTCACATGCTAATTCCAAATACCCACAAAGAAGAAATGCAGGAAATTCCCATAACGTTACTAAATAAACAGAAGATTTAAATATCTTCATTGATTTGGTGTGACTAATAAACACGTCTACTGATTAATCACAGAGACTAATTTATGTCAAACACTCAACTGAAGTTATGAAGTGAGTTTGGAGTAAAAACATTATTATATGTGGTAATTTTATGGGCTACAATTACAACACAGAGATGCACTGAGATGCTACACAAACAGCTGCCATTATAGCATGACAAATATCTCAATTTCATTAGCATCCGATTAAATTGATTGAGCAATTTTGCATAGCTTAACCATGTACAACTCTGTGTAGTAAATGCTGCTCCATCTGAAAGCATATGCTGGAGGTTTACATTACTGACAAAATGTGCATAAAAATTGCTTCGATAATTCACTCAGCCCTACTCTTATGAGATTTAGCGGACATGTTGTTGCAATGTTACTTTTACTTTTGAAAAATTTTAAATACCTTAAACAATGAAAGTGAAGCACATACTTAAATATTAAACACCTTATATTTGGTGATTTAAATATTGGTACAGTACATATGTATTGGTACGGTTTTAAAGTCCTTTACATTTAAAGTATTTAAAGTGCATGTAATTAACATTTGTAGTTATACTGTCTTTTAACTTTACCTCGAACTATAACCCAAACCCTGAATTGTTCGGTCACGCTTTATTTTAATGTACAATTCATGCTATTAGCAAACCATTCTAATGCTGTGTTCAAACCAGATGCACCAAGCGCGACTAAATCGCGCTATTTGCATATAAATAGACACATGAACATTTTGAGTTTACTCGCTTCATTTGTGCCTCAAATGTGATTCATTTGCGCATCAAAATAGACGCAGATTTGCATCACGGGCATCATGCCCCTACAAGACAAAGCTCCTGATTGGTTAGCGTGTTGCGAATGTCTGCTGAAGTTCAGATTTTCAAACTCGAGCGTTTTGTGCGATATGTGCGGTAAGCGCGTCAATCGCACAAAATGCTCATCTCGTACTGCTTCATTTGTGCGAATTGCATCATTTGCGTGAATCTCGTCATTCGCGCTGCCTCATTCACACATATCGCACTACATGATGTCTATTTGCGTCTTTGCATTTGCATTATGCTGCGTTCACACCAGATGCGGAATGCACAAATAAATCGCACTGTTCGTACGTGAATAGACGCGTAAACATTTTGAGTTTACTCGCTTCATTCGCGCATCAAATGCGCTTCATTCGCGTGTCAAATTCACTTCACAATAAATGCGGATTCACATCATAGGCAGGGCTACTGTCTGCCCAGTGACTAGCTTTGTTGCTAAATGGCTAATATGGATTTTACTGAGAGAATTGCTGTGTTTATGTGCTTTATGAAGGCTGAAAAACAGCGTTGATTCATTTGGAGCCTTGTCCGAGTCCACTAGATCCATTCAGAGGTGCACCCAGCTCTGTGAGTTCATCAACTCCTCCAGAAACAACCCAGGCTCATTCTGAAAACGTAGTCCCGTGGACGTTTTTGGAGACAGCGAAATTCGTAGCCGGAAGTAGGTAAGGCTGCATTTCATTTTTAAAGCGAACGCTGCGGGACGGTGTGACGCCGTTCCTTTCGGCGCTGGCCAGCTGGCCGCTTGCTTCCCTGTGGAGGGCTTTCTCACCGCAACCAGTTTGTTGGGTTAGCTCTTCGTGTGCATCGGCGAACTCGAGGCGCAGAGAGGGGCTGACCACGATGACGACCGGTCCAATATACCAATATATCCTAAATCTAGCTATACCAAAAATTCATTAGCAGCTAATATATATTTTTCAGAAATAGAGTATTTAGTATATTAGAGTATATAGTATTAGTGTGTATACAGTAAAGTGTTTGAGCCATATTTTCTTTATTTACCTGCATGTGACCACAGAGAACCATGAACTTGCAGATGCAAACTGAATTAAGCTAAATTCTCTTGGGATACTTAAAGAAATTATTATGTCAAAGGTATCCAGCTGAATAAAGCATTTGAAAATCCCTGTATTAAAGTACTTGGTAATGTTTTATGATCAAAAAGTCCTCACTAAGTACTAAATGCTTGAGTGCCTGAAGTAGTGAACCATATCAAGGTTAAATTTAAATAATTTCCCCCTTATTAAAGATTAGATTTTTCTCAGCGGTTTGATGATTACCAGATAAAGAGCACCACATATATTTTTCATTGCCTCATCTGCAAATAATTGCAATACAATGCTCAGTAACTGCTTGCAAACCCTCACTGGCAGAACAAAGACTAGAGCTGGGATGAATGATTCAAAGATTTCTCAATGCTGAAAAAAATTAGGCTCTGCTGTACAACTCTCTGCTATATTGAATGTATCTTTTCTGTCACAGATGTTTAGGATGATCTATTTACATTTTAAACTTACAAATATTATTGATGAAATCTTAAAATTGGGATATTTCTGTCATGGTCCTGATCTGACAGTCTTGTCTGTACTGTCAGTACTTAATGTTTCCCTGTTTGTTCTGTGCTTGTTTAAATTGCTTCATTTGTGTTGGCCATGTGCTCCTCTTGTCTTTTCTCCTTGTTTTCAGTTGCCCCGCCCTCTTATTTAGACCTTGTTATCCTGATTGTTTTCACCTGCCTCTCATGTGCTATACATTGTGCTGTGTGTTCTCATTTCTTTGCTGGTTTGTTCCATGAGAGCTTGTCTTTGCTTATCTTGTATCCCAGCCTTGTACCCTTACATAGTGGTTTGTCTTGCCTTTTCTTCTAGTTCTCATTCATTCAATCATTCATTTTCTTTTCGGTTTAATCAAGGGTCACCAAAGTGGAATGAACCGCTAACTTAGCCAGCATATGTTTTATGCAGCGGATGCCCTTAGTAGTGGAGTAAAAGTACCAAAACTGCACTAAAAAAACTACTTAATAAATTACAATTTCTGAGACAAGCTACTCAATTACAGTAATTTAAGTATTTGTAATTTCTTACTTTACACCACTGCTTGCCAGTCTGGAGTTTAAGTCGTTTTTACCACTGTTGCTCCTACTCCTGGCTGGCTGTTTATTCTGGTGCCATCTTGTCTCTACCACTGGTTTCCCTGTGTTATCGCCTCTACTGTTTGGACCTTGTCTGTCTATTTGTCCTTAATTCCATCAAGTAACACCTTTGTTTTGTTCATTGCTGCAACTGGGTCCTCTTTCTTGCAACCAACCATGACAATTTTTGAAAAATACTTTAAGAATTAAGTAAATTTGATAAATAATTGTGAGATTGTGAATACTAAGTGAAGATTTTCGCCTGCAAAAGATTTTCATTTGCACATGCAATATGTATGTCCAATGCTATCTCACGGCAATTCGTAACTTTTAGATTTAGTAGCTAATTCGTATGTGTTTGTACAATCTCATTCGTACAATTTAGTATGATTTGCTTATCTCCCAATGACGGTTTGTTGTCACGCCTCCTTAAAATCATACATTTATCATACACAAGCTGTGTCAGTCTTTTCTTTATTTAATAAATGACTTGCACCTCAGAAGACAGTATGCCAACATGCAATGAACATGTGGTGGCGTTTGAAGCTGTAAGACATGAAGCACAGACGCTCTTGACAGTTCTGGCAGTAATTATTATTATAATAACACCAATACTGAAATGGTTAAGGCGTTTTAGAATGACCAAAACAACATTTCATATATCACCACATGATCTGAACAAAATCACATGACCTTTATTAATAGAATTTGTTCGGTAAAAGTGTTTCCATCACAGTTTATGTCCATGTTTTCTTATCGAATAAAAAGTTTATCCCAGTCAGTTATGAGCATATTTTTTTATGCACATTTTCAAAATGTATGCGCATCTTGGCGTTTCCATCAATCGTTCTTTTTTATGTGCATATCCAAAACGCACATAAAAATAGTTAAATGGAAGCAGAGCTCATGTCGTGCGCACAAGACACTTATGTGCACACATGATATGTACAGGGGTTACCTCATCAAGATGGCGCAGCGGATGGCCGCTTCGGTGTGGAGCTCTTCAGTGTTTGCACTGTTTTTGTTAGTCTGTCCTGTTTTATGTTTATCAAACACGATCAGTTACACCAGGGAGGAGCTGCTGGACATTTGGCAGTGCACACCAACTAATCAACAACTGGATTTTGATTTTTGTGGCGTTTTGCGGAACATTGTAGTCGGCGGAGCAGCCGCTACAAGATGCGCAAGCGTGGGAAGCGAGCCGGCACGCTCGTCAGGCTAAGACAGCGCGGCTTCAGAAGCCATTCCGGACAGCGGATTAAACCTACCGGACTTTCAGCTGTACAGAGCAGATCGCGATACGGAGTCAACGGGCAAAACACGCGGTGGTGGGACATGCTTTTACATCAACAGAAGGTGGTGTACGGATGTAACTGTGTTAAAGAAGATGTGCTGTCCTGATGTGGAAGTGCTTTTCATTAACTGTAAGCCGTTTTATTCACCAAGAGAGTTTTCCTCGTTCATTCTCGTCTGTGTTTACATTCCACCGCAAGCACACGTAAGTACAGCGCAGCAACAGCTGGCTGATCTGATCACAGAGACAGAACAACAACACTGTTTTTATCATACTTGGGGACTTTAATAAGGCAAAACTCACACATGAGCTGCCTAAATTCAAACAGCACATTACATGCCCCACCAGAGGCAATAACATTTTGGACCATTGCTACACCACAATAAAGGATGCATATCGCTCCGTCGCCAGAGCAGCTCTAGGACTCTCCGATCACTGCCTGGTTCATCTTATTCCAACTTACAGGCAAAAACTTAATACTACTAAGCCATTATTAAGGACTGTCAAGAGATGGACCAACGACACAGAGCAGGTCTTACAAGCCTGTTTTGAATGCACTGACTGGAATGTTTTTGAAGCTGCAGCCACAGATCTGGACGAGCTCACAGAGACTGTAACATCATACATCAGTTTCTGTGAGGAGTTATGCATCCCTACCAGGACCTACTTGTCATTTAACAATGATAAACCATGGTTCACACCAAAACTCAGACAGCTTCGTCAGGCCAAAGAGGATGCTTACAGGAGTGGTGACAGGATACTGTACAACCAGGCCAGGAACACATTGACAAAGGAGATTGGTGTGGCTAAGAAAAGCTATGCCAAAAAGCTGCAAAACCAGTTTTCAGCTAACGACCCTGCATCAGTGTGGAGAGGCTTAAAAGATTTCACTAATTACAAGACACCGTCCCCCAGTATCGACAGCAATAAACATATTGCAAACGAGCTGAATATGTTCTACTGTAGATTTGACACCTCTGACCAGACACCTCACACCCGCCTGGACCATCTCCCTACACAGCCATCAACACCACATCAACACAGCCTGAACCATCTCCCTACACAGCCATCAACACCACATCAACACAGCCCGGACCATCTCCCTACACAGCCATCAACACCTCCAGCCATCTTCCTCTCCCCCCCTGCACGTCAGATCAGTGAGGATAATGTGCGTCAGATCTTCAGTAAAAAGAAGAGAAGGAAAGCACCAGGGCCAGATGGTGTCTCACCAGCCTGTCTGAGAACCTGCGCTGACCAGCTGGCTCCCATTTTCTCACATATCTTCAATAGATTACTGGAACAGCGCAAAGTTCCATCCTGCTTTAAGCGCTCCACTATCATCCCAATCCCGAAGAAGCCAAAGATCACAGGACTCAATGACTACAGACCTGTGGCCTTAACATCTGTGGCCATGAAGTCATTCGAAAGACTGGTGCTAGCATATCTGAAGGACATCACTGGACCCCTGCTGGACCCCCTACAGTTCGCCTATAGAGCAAACCGGTCTGTGGATGATGGAGTCAACATGGGACTGCATTATACCCTACAACATCTGGACAAACCAGGGAACTACGCAAGGATTCTGTTTGTAGACTTTAGTTCTGCCTTTAACACCATCGTCCCACCACTGCTTGAGTACAAACTGACCCAGCTCTCTGTTTCCTCGCTCTGTCTGTCAATGGATCACCAGCTTTCTGACAGATAGACAGCAGCTAGTCAGAATGGGCAAAATCACATCCGACAGCCGCACCATCAGCACTGGTGCCCCCCAGGGATGTGTTCTTTCACCACTGCTCTTCTCCCTGTACACCAACGACTGCACTGCAAAAGACCCCTCCATCAAACTCATTAAGTTTGCAGACGACACTACTGTTATCGGTCTCATCCAGAACGGTGACGAGTCTGCATACAGACAGGAGGTGGAGCGGCTGGCGTTATGGTGCAGATACAACAACCTGGAGCTGAACACGCTCAAAACAGTGGAGATGATAGTGGACTTCAGGAGAAACCCCCCTGCACTCCCCTTAATCACCATCATGAACAGCACTGTGGCTGCAGTAGAGTCATACAGGTTCCTGGGCACCACCATCTCTCAGGATCTGAAGTGGGACATTCATATAGACTCTATTGTGAAGAAAGCCCAGCAGAGACTGTACTTCCTTCGTCAGCTGAGGAAGTTCAATCTGCCACAGGAGCTGCTCGTACATTTGCTCTGCACTTCAATCACTGTCTGGTTCGGCTCAGCTGCCAAAACCGACCTCCGTAGACTACAGCGAATAGTCCGGACTGCTGACCGAATCACTGGCACAACCCTTCCTACACTTCAAGAACTGTACTCTTCCAGAGTGAGTAAAAGGGCTCGCAAAATCACTCTGGACCCCTCACACCCAGCACACTACCTGTTCGAACTGTTACCGTCTGGTCGGCGCTTCAGAGCACCAAGCACAAAAACAGCCAGACACAGGAAAAGTTTCTTTCCTCAGGCTGTCTACCTTATGAACAGTTAAATATTCCCCTACTGTGCAATAAATATGTGCAATACTTTATCATACGCACCTGTACACAGCACCTTATATCAATATACAATGCAATACCTTCTACATTCGCACTTGTACACAGCACCTTATAACCTGTATATTTATAACAATCTGTACATACAACTCAACATCCAGGTTTCTTGACTAACCGCATCTGTTTAATGTTTATCTTTTTTATTTTTTTTCAGATTTATTTTGTGTTGTCACTTGTCACTTTATGTACACTGGAAGCTTCTGTAGCCAAAACAAATTCCTTGTGTGTGTGAAGCGCACTTGGCAATAAAACTGATTCTGATTCTGACTCATGCACATGACATAATATCGTATGCGCACGCGAAAGTCTTCAAAATTTATTTATTTATTTTATTTTTGAAAATGTGACTTTAGGGGCTCCATATATTAGACATATTAAATCAATGATCTTAAAAAAAGTTTGTGCATTTCATTTACAGGCTGTATTTACATTGTCCTATTTTTACTTTTACTTAGATTTTTGCTTTATTATTAACTCCAGGAATCTGTTATTATAGTAAAACCAAAACATAAACAAAGAAACATTATTTTCATTGTCAAATATGTATCAATATTTGTTTTTAATTTTGTGTGTGTGCATATTTTTTTGCAGAGAGCTCTGGACAACTTTCTTTTCATCATTTGCAGAACTAACATTTTTCACTTCTGCAGCAGATGCAAAACATGCACTTTGATTCAAATAGCAACACACTTATATCCAAGTTTGCATAGAGAGTTTTAAAATAAAAGCCCATCTCAAACAATATTCATTCATACATTGAGCATGTGATAATTCCCCATTGAACTTGACCTGTGCACTGTAAATAAGCAAAGCAGTCAATGTGCAAAAAGCTCTCAAATGAACACTTACCATTGCAAAAACTATTGTCAACGTGCAGTTTCTGCTCGAATCGCAGCATCAGTGCCACATCATCTTCATTCCTGCACTCCTCATCCATGTAAACAGACTATCATTCCACCACTTCAGCCTTCTTAAAGTTACTCTCATCTTAACTGGACTAGTGTACACGTGAAATGCATCCAAAGTCATTGTTTAGCAACTTTCCATTGGTTTATTCTTCAGTTTCCAATGCAAAGTCTGTAGCGTCTCAGAACAAAGCTCTGATCTCTAGCAACACGTTGGACTTGAGAAGGAAAGCGGAGTAGAGGTTTGGAGAGGAATGTGCTGTGTAACATGAGAAGAGACTTAAAAAAAAATACTGAGATTTATTGTCCTGGGCGGCAGGCGCTGAGGAGTTTACGCCGTGTTTCTGGTGCACGAATGTTGTATGTGATCTTTTCTACATACAAACCATGAACATGCAGACTAATACTAAAATATAAGCCTAAAATCTCATGAGATACTTAAAGAAAATCTCATGTCAAAGGTATCCAGCTGAATAAAGCATTTGGGAATCCCTGTTTTAAAGAACTTGGTAATGTTTTATGATCAGTAAGTCCGCACAAAGTACTAAATGCTTGAGTGCCTGAAGTAGTGAACCATATCAAGGTTAAATTTAAATAATTTCCCCCTTATTAAAGATTAGATGTTTCTCAGCGGTTCGATGATCACCAGATAAAGACCACCACATATATTTTTCATTGCCTCATCTGCAAATAATTGCAATACAATGCTCGGTAACTGTTTGCAAACCCTCACAGGCAGAACATAGTGAACTTTGGGAGTGCTGAGTCAGCGATTTAACAAAGACTAGAGCTGGGATGAATGATTCAAAGAATTCTCAATGCTGAAAAACATTTAGGCTCTGTTGTACAACTCTTGGCTGCATCTTGCATTTTTGAAAGAATCTTTTCTGTTACACTTTTTAGGATGATCTACTCACATTTTAAACTTAGAAATAATGATGAAATTACAACTTAAAGTTGTGGTATTTCTGAAAAAAAATAATTTAAGAATTAATTAAATTTTACTATTAATTGAATAATGATGTAAATATAAGCATTTTTATATAAGTCGTTTATCAAATATACGTCGTTTTTATGAACAAGATTATTATTCTGATGACATTTAAGTTTTTTAATAGTACAACAAATTATACACTCCAAAAAAGTGCAGTTTGTTCCAACTATTTATTTAAAATGAGCTGAAACAACACAATTCTTGAGTTTTTTGGGGGATAACTTAATAGTTTCATGTTAAATTAATCTAAATTTGTATAAACAAACTTAATTCCTTCATGTTGGCCCAAGCATTTAAAAAAAATTGTAGTTAATGTTGCTGCATAATTTCTGTGGCAAACTGGTGTCCACCATCAATCTAATGAAAAAAAAGAAGAACAAAATGATGAAATGTTTAGACATATGTATAAAAATCAATAAATAAGGTACGTACAGTAATTGTAGTTACAATAGACAATTAAATTAAAAAATATATCAGGCTATTTCATTGGATTTTGTTTTTCTAAGTGAATAATTTACACATGGAAAATTATACAGACCGAATTTATTGTGTTTCATGCTCCTCAAATGTATGTCTACAAATGATTTGTTACCCCCTTAAGAACATGTTTAAGGATTATACTGTCCTCTTCTGGTAGAACGATGATTTACAGAAGGAGATATTTGCACACCAGGCTGCACATAGACAATGTTGTCACAAAAACAAAGGATGACTTTTAAAGAATTTGGTCAGTTTGGTCAATAAAAAGTCCCTTTGTTATGGAGCAACCATACTGGGGAAATCTAGAAAGCAAAATGAGTGAGGGAAAGAGAATTAAATCCTTGTAAAAAGTGTGCAGGTTCTAAAAAACAAACAAAGGCTATGATAAACCTTAGCATAAGCAATGTTTAAACAAAACTCTTTTGACTAATTATTAAATTATTACTAAAGTAGTACATTGGGATAACATGGGGTTAGATGTGGGTAGTTGACAAACAGCAGTAAAAAAAAACGACAAAAAAAAAAACTGCCAACCCGCCAAGTACGGGTAGATTTCCGCTCCCACTAGCCACTTTGGCTGGTTGGAAATAATTTTTAAAATGTAGGACGCCACTGTAAGGATGGCCCAATATGTGTTTGCGCAAGCAAAAGAAAGCAGGTGAATACCTTAAGCCTGGTTTATACTCGACGCGTCCACTTGTTCGCTTATGTGCACTCGGCGAATGTGACGTTATCGGAGTTCGACGCCGACAGAGTTTTCGAATGTTCGCTTTGGGTGCGCGCAACATGATTTCGGCTGGCTGTGCACATGTTTTTTTTTTTGAGACTCGAGCGAACAGTGCGTGCGGCGCCGCATTTGATTTAAGTTGAATATGAAACAATCTGAAGAGATTTTGACTGAAACAGTACGATTGTACAGACACCTTTATGATCCGTGATCATAGAGATAACCAGATGATCAATAATTCTCGGCTAGAAATTGCATCGTAGGAAAGGAGAAAGTTTTTGTTAAAAGGTTTGGAAAAACCACAACAGATTATTTACAGGCCTAACATTAACCGTGTGCACATCCTTTCATTAGCACACATGGTATATTTTACCTGCTTTCTTTTGCTTACAGTTATTTTTATTAATATAGTTTAATTATCATCCTTAACAATAACATTGCTTTAATGTGAGATTAACTCTCCATTTATGTGTAGTAACTGCTGATCTGGGACCTTTAGCCAGGACAGATTAATGTGCATATTTTAGATATATGACAATAGATCTTTTTAAATGTAATTTTTTTTTTTAAAAAAGAAACATTTTGTTGAATAAAAGTGCATGGATGCAGCTATAATTTGCTTGTTTTGACACATTTAAAAAGTGGCTAAGAAATATTTTTTTATTTTTGGTGTGGTCAGAGATATATGTGTGTGTGTGTGTGTGTGTGTGTGTGTGTGTGTGTGTGTGTGTGTGTGTGTATATAACCATATATACAGTATATGTACAGCAAAAGTTTGGGCACACCTGAAAATTTTCATTATTGCAAGCCGTGGCCTGCTGGCCTTTCAAATCAGCAAGTTAATTTGGATATATTTTTCACCCTAGGGAAAAAGCAACATTTCAGTTCTGACATAACATTCATTTAATTAACAGATTTAATGCAATGTAAGTCATAACAAACACAGACAGGTGCAAAAACGTGGGCACCCCAACCGAATTATGACATCAATCATTTGTAGAGCTACCTTTTGCTAAAATAACAGCCCATAGACACTTCTTATGGTCAATGATAAGACCCTGAATTCCCTGAAATTTCTCCACTTCAGTCAGGTTTGATGTGTGCCGAGCATGAACAGCTCTTTTCAAATCAATCCATAGATTTTTGATGATGTTCAAGTCTGGGGACTGGGATGGCTGTTCTAGAACATTGTTTTGTGCCTGAACATGAATTGCTTGGTAGATCTGGAACTGTGCTTTGGGTCATTGTCCTGCTGAAACATCCAACTCTGCCATAACTTAAGCCTCTTGACTGATTCCTGAACACTGTTCTTAAGAATCTGCTGATACTGGGTGGAATCCATGCGACCTTACCTGTGCTTGCCACACGTCCACACAGCATGATGGACCCTCCACCACATTTTACAGTAGGGAGCAGGTTCTTCTCCTGCTGGAGAAGAACAACTAGCAATCAGCCTTCTTAAACATACTTCTTCATGATTGGTTGCCTCACAGCAAGAAGGTCGCTGGTTCGAGCCTCGGCTGGGACAGTTTGCGTTTCTGTGTGGAGTTTGCATATTCTCCCTGCATTCGCGTGGGTTTCCTCCGGGTGCTTTGGTTTCCCCCACAGTCCAAAGACATGCAGTACAGGTGGATTGGGTAGGCTAAATTGTCCGTAGTGTATGTGTGTTATTAAGTGTTTTTGTGTTTCCCAGTGATGGGTTGCAGCTGGAAGGGCATCCACTGCATAAAAAAGTTGGTGGTTCATTCCGCTGTGGCGACCCCAGATCTATTCCTTTTTTAACGATCTATTCTCCCAAATTTTCCCAGCATTGCCTTGTTGGATCACATACCTAAGTTTGAAACTCTCAGCCTTAGATAACTTATTATCCAATAATAATCAAACTTCGCTGCTCTCTCAGTTAGGAACCATAACATTTATTTATTTATAGTACTGACATATTTTCATCCAAAAACAATGTGTGCTGAATAGCACATGCAGAAATATATGCGTAAGAGGCACATAAAACATGATGCAATTGAATAAGACAGACATTACATACAATAATCAGACTGCCATGACAATAGTAGATACATTTACTCTATATATACTAAAACCTTTACTTTGTTTTCAGTATCCTCATTCAGATCTACCGTACAGAACAAGATTTTGCCACTGTATTTCTGATCTCAAAGACCTGTGAACTTTCGTTTGAACAAAATATTATTTAATGCAGATTTGAACTCGCAATTATCATCAGGTGTCACTTTAATCTTAACACTTTCAAGACTTTCAAGACCTTCAGGTTTCAAAATTAAAATCCTTTTCTGGCAGGAACATCTACACAGACACATCGGTGTCTCTCCTGGTTTTACTAAACCTCCCTAAGTAGGACATTAGTTCTGCATATGAGAACTTCGGACAGACAAAACCTCAATAACAGTAGCGCGCCAGTGCAATGACAAGGTATGTGAGGGTGATAATAGTCATAGCAGAAAACAGCAGGAGGAGGCCAGTAAAGAGAACATTGTTAATGGGTAGCTTGATGATTTTCCCTTCGGCTGGGATCATGTTGGAAAGTGCAAGCATATAGCCCAGGGACCAGGCTATACTGGTATTATTTACCTATGCAACACAAAGAGACACAGGATGAGTTTTGGATCAAACTAATTTGCTATTGGCAGATTTTTGACATTAATTTACCAAGTCAAGTTTAAGACATTTTATAAGATCTTTTTAAGATCTTTACAGTGCAAAAAATGATTTTCTTACTTAGATTTTTTGTCTTGTTTCTAGTCCAGCAAAATATACTTCTTTTTAGAAATAATTTGCCAATATTAAGTGAGTTTTTTTCTTAAAACAAGCAAAATAATCTGCCAATGGGGTGAGCAAAATCTTTTTTTTTTCTTTTTGACTTTTTTACTTTATACAGTAGATTACAAATACTTACTTAATAAATTATTTTGCTTACCCCATTGTCAGATTATTTTGCTTGTTTTAAGGAAAAACTCACTTAATATTGGCATATTGTTTCCTAAAACAAAATGTTTTAAATTATTCTTGATTTAAGAGTTTTAAGAGACTAGAAACAAGACAAAAAAATCTAAGTAAGAAAATCATTTTGTGCAGTGTATGATTTAAATTTCACACTTGTACAGGGCAAAATGCAAATGATTTCTGTGTGTGCAAATTTGCTAACAAATTTAGTTATTTCTTAGCTACATATTTTTTGACTGAAAATTGTTTTAAATTATGCCAAGACCAATTTTAAATGTTAATAAGGTCAATGTCTGTGGCATAATTCATTGTAAATAATTTTGTACAAATTATAAATTTGGCCCATTTCTCATTTTCAAGTTACAGAAATCATTAAGCACAATAACAACACATCAATCAATTAATCAATCAATCAATCCATCCATCCATCTATCTAGTCAGTCATTCATTCATTGAAATGATGGTAATTGAGCTTAACTTGTACTGAAACCAAGACATTTATTTATTAGGGCAATTGTTTTTAAAATGATAACTTTGTCTCATTACTCATTTTCAAGTTATAAAAATCATTAAGCATAATGACAACACATCAGTCAATCAATCAATCAACCAATCAATCAATCAATCAATCAATCAATCAATCAATCAATCAATCAATCAATCAATCAATCAATCAATCTGTCAGTCATTCGTTCTTGAAATTATGGTGATTGAGCCTGACTAAAAAAAACAAAACATTAATAGGGCAATTGTTTTTATTGCCAATTATTTTGTCCAACTCTACAAAGGTTTATTCTTTTTTTAGGAAACTGTATTAACATATTGAAGCTAAATGATGCTATAAAAAACTTAATATACCCTTATAACATTCATTCAGCTTCTAAAAATATTCTAATGATGAGATTTGTAAACCAGACCATATTACAATTCAACTCCTTATAAATTCCACTATAAGCATGAAATGTAACATACCTCTTTGCTAAACTCCAGATTTTCCCAGTTGTCTGTGTTGAATTTGTAACCATCTGCAAGAATGGTGTGCACATAATTTGCAGAGTAGCAGAAGGACTTGAGATGGCTGTCTTTGTTCCCGTAGTTCTGCTTGAGCTAAAGAGCCGAGAGAGCAGTGGTGTTGGTGGTTAGGAAAGGCGGGAGACATTAAAAGGCAGATTTATTGATTGTATACATCAATATCACTCAAAGGATCACAACAGTCATTCCCCCCAGTCTATATTTTCCTGCAGTACTCACATTTTTCCAATCGTTTGAGCAGAAGAGCTTCATGTTTGTGTTGAATTTCTCCATGCTATTGGAACCATTCACTTTTAAAGCCAAAGCAGTCCAGTAGAACCCTGCATAGGCCTAAAACAAACAAAAGCAATGTGTGTTTAATAGATATCGCTGAAAGAAACAGTTCACCAAATAATATGTGCAATGCACCACTGGTTAAATGTCACAACTTTTGGTCACACTAGCTGGGTTTTCATTAGGGCCGCACTTAATTAAAATTAAGTCAAGAACGTGATTCAGCAAAAGCTGTAATTCTCATGCACATCTTGTGAGGAAAACACAGCTCTGTGAACGGTAGTAAATCTTCTCCGAAGCCCAGAAGGCACTCTTGCACAGAAACTGCAAATATGCCACTAAGAAGAGACAGATTAGAGCAGATGATTTGAGAAGGGTATAAACGGAAGCCGGAGCCAGCTCCAAGTGACGGGAACTTGAGCTCCAAGTGGACTGTACATTACATTGCAGTGTAATCCCTTCCACTCGGAAGTCTCTAGGGTGCAGCCATAGCTACTTGGATGATTTTACTGCTTTCATTAATTTGCAACATGACCTTAAAACACACAACTAAAGAATCATCTCACAGAAGTATTTATTTCAAACATTGACTGAAGTTATGAGGTGAGTTAGGAGTAAATTCGCTGTTAAATGTGGTATTTAGGCCCAATCCCAATTCTACCCCTTAGCCCTTCCACTACAATTGAGTAGGGGTGTCCCAATTCTCTTTAGCTTGAAGGCATAGGGCTAAGGGGAAGGCTAAATAGCCCTTGAAACTGATATTTTTCAGGAGCGCACACAAAAAAGAAGGGGTACAAAAACTTCCCAGAATACACCATCTACAATAGCAACATGGCTACACACGGAAGTCAGGAGATGCACAAATTCGTATTTTTTGTCATTATTACAAATTTTTACAACAGACAAACATATGTTTTAATACATTCATAATGCCGTTCGTGTTTTACCATCATGCTTTTTAAAAAATGATTCAAATAAAAAACTCTAAAGGTTGTTATCTATAATCCATAATAATAACTCCTGTATAGGAATCCCACAACATACTTTCACATTTGACACTCGAATATCCAGTGTTTTTTTTCATGTGTTTACACAGATGAATATGGCCACTGTGTAAATGTGCAGTATAGTTGCGATCTTATTGCCACACTATATCATTAGGATTACATTATATCGTTGCCTTCAGGGATTTCCTAAAGATAAATACCAAAAAAATAATGCAACTGGAATAATTAAAGCAGTCGCCATCATCAATCTCATATGTAGTAAGAGATTGCGATGACATATGATGACGTGTGCAGAGGCTGCAGCCATTTCTCAGGGGCAATTTTTGAAGCCCTTCCCCTTCACACTGTTTCAAGGGCAAAGGGGAAGGGGTGGAGGTAGGGGTACAAAAATAGAAATGGGATTGGAACTTATTTTCACATGTTTGTAGCAACACAAAGCTGTAGGTCACTAAGAAGTGACTCAAAAGCTGTCAAATCGCAAAACAATTCTCTTTGATTTGAGAATCGCACTGATTAAATAATCTTTTGCATAGCTTGTCAGTGAACTATAACTCTGTGTAGTTAACTCTTCTCCATCTGAAAACAGCTGCTGGAGATTTATGGCTGATTACAGAGCCAGTTTAACTGCCAAAATGAGCATAAAAATAGCCTTCGATTAATCATGCAGCCTTATGCTGCGTTCACACCAGACACGGATAAAGCATCAAGCGCGAGTGATTTACATGTTATGTTAACATGCATATCGTACGTTTCGCCCAAATCATTTGAGTTGGAAAGTCTGAACTTCAGTGGACATTCGTGCCACATTAACTAATCAGGAGCTTTCTCTTGTAGAGGCGTGATTATGACGTAGCGCCTGTTATTGGTGTCTGGGGGAAAATCCTCTTGCCAACACCAGACAACGGTTGATAAAAATGGGCTCAGCTCAGTCGGATGTACCGCTGAAAGCCTCCATCATCCAGGCACAGTTTCTGGAGAAGTTGATGAACTCACAGACCTGGGTGCATCTCTAAATGGATCTAATGAACTCAGACATGGCTCCAAATAAATTGACGCTGTTTTTCAGCCTTCATAAAGCACATAAACACAGCTATTCTCTCAATAAAATCCATGTTAGCCGATTATCAATTAAGCTAGAGTCACCAGGCAGACAGTGAATTTGATGCAGGAATGAAGCGAGTAAACTCAAAATGTTTAGGCGTCTATTTATGCGTGAATAACGAGATTTATTTGCCATCAGCCTGTGTTAATGCACATTTTGAAGTATCACATGAAAAAATGAATGATGGTAAGACTAAATTGGCAAAAAAAATGTTGTTTGTCTTGATGTGGTTTTGGACGAAAAAGGGTTCATGCAAGTAATGAGAAATCGAAACGCATTTACCAAATAAACACAAGCTTGCCTTGTTTACTGTTGGTTACCTAGTTACCAATGCTACAGTCGGCTGCACTGTCAACTTGATGCAAATGTACCTTATTCACATTTTTTCTTCTTTTGTAATCTTTGAAAAGATTCACTTCACATTAGCATGGAAGCAATGCTACTAACATGCAAGAACAACTATACCAGGGGTGTCCAAACTCAGACCTGGAGGGCCATGGTCCTGAAAAGTTCAGCTCCAAATCCAATTAAACACCTGGGCCAGGTAATTAAGATCTAACAACTAATAGGTGTGTTGAGAATTCCAAACTTGTTGCATCAAACGTGGATAATTTACATGTTAAGTCAATGAGGCGGTGCGAATGATGTGATTTGCATGAATGAATTGGTGTGAATTGCTCGAGTTGGAAAACACGGTGACACGGTGACATGGTGCCTGTTGTTGGTGGCCAGAGGGGAAATCCTCTTGCCAACACCGTACAACAGCCCATCAAACTGGTCTTGATGGAATTGAATCCAGGTATAGGTGCACCAAGATGGGTGCACCTCTGAAAGTATCTAGTGGACTCAGACACGGCGGCGAAGAAATATATGCTGTTTTTTAACCTTCCTAAAGCACATAAACATTTATGTTTAGCATTTAGCAATGAAGCTTTTTTCCATTACTTATTTGCCACTATGGTAATTATTGAGTTGGTGGACATGTAAATGAGATGTTGTGCCTTTGATCTTTAATTTGTCTGCCCATCTGTGCTGTTTTGGAATTGCTCTCTTATGCAAATTTGCCCTGATTAGTAAATCTAGCCATTGGAATTCACTGATCAAACTGTTTAATTTTCTAAAGCATTTTTTTCCTTGTCGGTTTATGTAAAAGGTTTTTTAAAATTCTTGTTTTGTATTCAAAAGGACAATAAATAAATAACAGCTTACAAGTTTAGAATGACATGAGATTGATTATTGATTATGATTATGGCTATTACAGATTTAGACAAAATTAGAGAAATGCCTACAGTGAAGTCTCCACTCAGCGGTGGTTGATAAACTCCATCGAAGGAGCAGTTTTCTGTTCCCTGGCAGGATGTGAGGTCAAAGATACTCCTGACCAAGGCTTTGCACTGTTCAGGGTTGCTCTGTCCAAAGAAAGTAATTGAACGCTTTGGGTTATATCTTGAAGGAACATTGTTCTTTGTACATTCACTGCCAAAAACTTCCTCTGCAAGCATGGTGGTATTGTAGCCAGTAGGAAAACAGGGGTGCTTCACATTAGCCCAGCTGGTGGGTTCCTAAAAAGAAACACATTTAAGAGAGGAAGTCATGAAAATGAACATTGCAGAGTTTTAGATAATCACTCTTAGATTAAATATTTTATGTTTTCCATTAGCAAGAGAATTGATGATATTTTCCCCTTCGTGTAAAGTATATTTCAATAATACAAAGAGCAATTTTAAAGATGCTAATAAACAAATGTTATTTTTAACAATATGTTGGTCACACTTTGTAAAATTCACACTATTAAGTAACAAACCATACATTGAAAATATATTGTCTAAAAATCATTCAAAAATAAATCTATATACTGTAACTTAATTAGAATGTTAAAAAAATGTTTTTAAAATCTATATATAGGTTCTAAAACCTCACCGGCCTCTTTATTAAGTGCACATCACCAGTACCAGTTTGGACCCCCTTTTGTCTTCAGAACTG
The DNA here is from genome assembly GCF_903798145.1 of Danio aesculapii. NCBI lineage: Eukaryota > Metazoa > Chordata > Actinopteri > Cypriniformes > Danionidae > Danio > Danio aesculapii. The sequence continues at coordinate 46,075,705 of NC_079450.1, read as the reverse complement.
CCTTAATCCTTTATGGCATAGATTCAACAAGGTACTGGAAATATTCCTCAGACAATTTGATCTATATTGACAGATTTGTTGGCTGCACATGCATGATGTGAATCTCCCGTTCCACCACATCCAAATGGTGCTCTATTGGATTAGGATCTGCTGACAGTGGAGGCCATTTGAGTACAGTAAACTCATTGTCATGTTTAAGAAACCAGCCGGGGATGATTCGTATTTTATGGCATGGCGCATTTTTCTGCTGGAAGTAGCCATCAGAAGATGGGTACACTGTGATCATAAAGGGATGCACATGGTCAGCAACAGTACTCAGGTAGGCTGTGGAATTGGCATGATGCTAAATTGGTACTAATGGGTCCAAAGTGTGCCAAGAAAATATCCCCCACACCATTACACTACCACTACCAGCCTGAACCATTGATACAAGGCAGGATGGATCCATGCTTTCATATTGTTGAAATCAAATTCTGACCCAACTATCCGAATGTTATGGCAGAAATCAAGACTGCAGCAGATTGTTTGACCATGTCTACATGCCTAAATGCATTGAGTTGGTGCATGTGATTGGCTGAATAAAAATGTGCCTTAATAAGCAGTTGAGCAGGTGTACCTAATAAAGTGGCCAGTCAGTGTAAATATTAAGATACATCAACCTGCCCAAGGTACCTGCTATTTCCCTATATTTCAACTTCCCTTCAAATTTTTACTTTAAAAGTATTGACATGCAGTTTTCAAGGAAATGTGAGTCATTTATATGGGTTTAACCGCATCTCTCAGAATCAGCAATAATGGATTTTCTTAAAAGGTTTTATGCATTTTTGTGATCAATGTCTTAGTATAATTGCTGATGGTTCCACCCTTTACTACTTATACTTCAGACAAAAATATTGTTGCATTCGTATTGTGATTTTAATCAGTTTTACTTTAATGACAAGAGCATACTCTACCTTTGCAAGTTTGGCCAGAACTCTCTTCTCGGCTTCATTCTTCCCATAGCAGAGGAAACTGTGTGTATAGATGTTGTATTCATAGCCATAGAGTGAAACCTTAATGATATCTTCACCTTTAGCATCATCAGAAGTAGCAAAGGCAATTTGTGTTGAGGCTCCACCCAAGTCCAATGACCCAACTGTCTTAGCCCCATGAGGATGTATCCAGGCATTCCATAGATTTTTCTTGAAAACAGATTAAAGTTTAAAATTGTAAAAGTTCGCTTAAGCTCTGTTATCCACTACTGGTTTAGATTAAATCATTTGTAATTACTTACTGTTGTGCAATGAAACTATCATACCATTAAGAGAACACAACCATTCTAAAGGTTAACACTACAGTATGTGAATAAACTTGAAACCTTCTAAGTTAATTATATATATTTTTATTTTAACATGAAACTGCAATGAGAGAATATCTGAGTAAATCAAAAGAATGAAGATTATTAAGAAATGAAACGATCCCAACTGTGAAAAAAAAAAACATGCCCATAAACTGACCTCTAGGAAATTCCCTTTCAGGTAGTTGACAGTCATCCAGCCATAAAGGCCTTCTTCTTGTCCAGAAATGATAGAAGCATTTTGGAATTTGAAAGGAAGAGAGCTAAGGTAGTTCTTCATTTTTTTCAGGACATCGTTGGATCTCCCTTCATTTGTCATGCTGTATAAAAAGGATTTGGCAAAGATATACAGTGTAATTTTAACTGTGTCAAATATATATATATATATATATATATATATATATATATATATATATATATATATATATATATATATATATATATATATATATATATATATATATATATACATATCTATATACATACCGCCTTTTAATAACACCTTGAGACCACATTTCTGTAATAGTTAACTATAACCATAAATTTAAAACATTTTACTTTGGTAAAGCACACCAAATGTTCAGTTCTAATTGTCTGAAGAGGCAATGAGTTGCCACATCTTGTCCTTTTTTCAACTGAGTAACATACATACTGAGTAACATACATAACCTGATATATTCCCTTTTGAAGTGGAACTTCACTGCTGGTGTTGAAGCTATATGGAACATTATAACAACATCACCAAATCAAGAATAAAGTGCCTGCCCAACAAATGGCAAAGACAGAATAGAATAAGTGTGGCCAAACCTCAAAACAACTTTGAAAAACTAGGTTTAAAGTCTAGAACCCAATGAACATGTGCAGATGACTAGCCAAACACAGCAGATGATTCCCTAGCAAAAGCTTAAGAAGGTTCAACATTCCTATTCCAGCCATTCCAGGCTCTATATAGGAAAGGGTGATAGTATCTTACAAGTGGACATGGAAGAAATAAATGGCTGACCAGAGAAAGAAAGAGCCTGGTGTCAAATCTGGGGTGCAGGATAGAATTAACAATGAGCAAAGTCTAAGAAGAAGAGGGTTGTTGACAGGACCTGCAGGTCTCCTACTTTCCTGTAAATGTCTGAGTTGAGAGTTAATATTGAAGGAACTACAGGACTTTACTAATAGAGCAGTCAATTGGGTTCAAGTGGCAATGCGATTTAAGAGCCTACAATTTCTTGTGGAAGAAGATCTGAAACCCATAATTGTTTCAACTCAGGGGAGCCAAAACAAAACATTCCAAAATTGCAACCAGGGTTAAAAAAAAAATCATCTGCCACACTTGAAATAAAAGATCTCTGGATGGGAAGTGGCATGCTGCTATATTGACTCAACCATCTGTGGACATCTTAAGGCAAGGGTGTCAAACTCAGTTCCTTGAGGGCCTCAGCCAGCACAGTTTTGTTACAACCTTGCTTCAACACACTTTCCTGTAGGTTTCAAACAAGCCTGAAGGACTCAATTAGTTTGATCAGTTTGAGTAGGTAAAAGTTGTGCAGAGCCGTGGCCCTCCAAGATCTGAGTTTGACACCTGTGTCTTAGGGCATCACATCTCTAGAACCTGGAACTAATTGGCCTTATAAAGGAGAAACATTGTATCCTAACACTTTAAAGTTTGTTAAGGATTGTTTGCTGCCTACAGACCCTTGGACTGTACTTCCTTTACTGATTGTTTGCTGCCAGCCTCAACAACTGCCTGTTTATGAATTTTGACTGATCGCTACCTGCCCTGACCCTTGCTGTCTTTTGGATTACCCCACTAAGCTGCCTGTGCTGAGTACTTACTTGTATGACACTGACTCTAATACACTGCAGATAGAACCAAACATTTCTGACACTGATCTGATGCATAAGATATAGGCACACAAAGTTGTTTCTACAAAGGTTTTTTGGCACACAAAAGTGCCCTTGGAGCTTTTTATGATAACAGTTGAACCACTAAGTCAAATGTATGTTCTGACTGGTTCATTTTCTGCATCTAAAATATCTTAAGTTGTGTTGCAAAAATGAAAAGGTTTCAGGGGATAAGAACAAAATGATTGAGATTATTGTTTGGGTGAATTAACCCTTTAAAGCCTAACAGTCTCTGAATTTGAAGGGCTTTAAGTCCTAGCAGAGTACGATGGCAGTTAGAATCAATTACACATGAGCAGGAGACATCTGTACCTGCATTGTGGTCAAATACCATAGAACGTATATTTCTTGAAGTTTTCCTGAGGTAATCTCCTGGATCAGTAAAACTCAAGGGGCACTTCAATTTGTACTTGTACTTGACCTGCATTTCCATCACCAATCTGCCTCTGGTGACCTGACCCTGCAGGTGTCTGCCTCTCAACTCTCTTACAAAGAACCAGGTGAGATTAGAGCTTGCTGATGGTAAAACATTTACAGTGAACGTGCATGCGTGCATGGAAGGTATGAGACCCCTCGAGGACTGACCTTGTGTGCTCTCTCCCATACCAAAATCCCACAACTCCTATAACTTGTTCCTGCCAACGGACATACTGTTCCTGTTCTGAAAATGCTACAGCACCAACACTTTCTATTATTGTTGAGTATTGTTGTGATCTATCTACTATGAATTACTGATGTGAACAGAATTCTAGAACAAAGAGTAAACTTGTTTGTCTGACCGATGAGATTAAAGTTTAACAACATGATACATTTTTTCCTGTTAAGAAATGTTGCCTTGTAAAACTCAACTGGACAAAGTTTTAACTTTAAAAGCCTAATAACAGTTTTATTCCCTGTTTCAGAACAAAGCAAATGATCTACCGGTATGAAAACAGCCTTACTGTAGGAGCCTCATCCCTGCTGTTGCCCCAAGGAAGACAGGGGTCGAGTTATGCTGATGGGAAGGAATGGCCTCAGTCATCTTTTCTATGCACTCATGTAAGCTTTTCCATGTCGTTTTGTCTTGATCTTCATCTAAACCAAGATCTGAAATTCCAGGGCCTGGAAAACACACATATTTTATAACTGGGGTGTCAAATTCAGTTTCTAGAGGGTTGCTGCTCTGCAAAGTTTAGTTTCAAGCCTGCTTCAGCACACTTATCTGTGTGTTTCAAACAAGCCTGAAGTACTCAGTTTGATCAGGTGTGTATAATTAGTGTTGGAACTAAACTGTGCAGAGCTGCGGCCCTCCGTAAACTTACACCAGTGTTTCATAATAGATCCATGTTCTCTATTTGTATAGAGAACATACATTCTCTTGTATATTCATTGCATATTCAGTTACATTATTATTCTGTCACTGCATTTAACTATTTATTGGTTAGTAAATAGTAGTAAACAAGTAGCTTATATTGAGCAAAATGTATAAAAATATATATAATAATATAAGCGGGCGTCACGGTGGTGCAATGGGTAGCACGATCACCTCACAGCAAGAAGGTCACTGGTTCAAGCCCCGTCTGTGTTCGTGTGGGTTTCCTCCTGGTGCTCTGGTTTCCCCCACAAGTCCAAAGACATGCGGTACAGTTGAATTGGGTAAGCTGAATTGTCCCTAGTGTATGCATGTGAATAAGTGTGTATGGATGTTTCCCAGTGATGGTTCACAGCTAGAAGGGCATCTGCTGCGTAAAACATATGCTGGACAAGTTGCCGATTCATTCCGCTTTAATGGTGCCATCACAGAAATGAAAGTTACCTTTGCCAAGGGCATTAACACAACCTCATACCATGACAGACCCTGGCTTTTGGACTTGTTGCTTGATGATCCTTTTTTTCTGTAGTCGGGAACATACGCCGCCTATTTCTCCAAAAAAAAAACCTGAAATACTGATTCATCTGACCACAGTACACTTTCCACTGTGTGATGGTCCATTCCAGATGCCTCAGAGCCCAGAGAAGTCGACAACCCAGGCTCATTCTGAAAACGTAGTCCCGAGGACGTTTCTGGAGACCGCGAATTATGGAGCCGGAGGTACGTATGGCTGCATTTCGTTTTTTAAGTGAACGCTGTGGGACGGTATGACGCCGTTCCTTTTAGCGCTCGCCGGCTGACCGCTTACCTTCGTGTGGAGAGCTTTCCCGCTGCAACCAGTTTATCCGGTTAGCTCGTCCTGTACGTCGGCGAACTTGAGACGCAGAGAGGAGCTGACCACGATGACGACGACTGGGTTTGAGTCCGGGGAAGAGCGGTTCCAGAAATCAGGTAAGACTAAAACAGAATCCAAGAAATAAAGCGAAGAGGTTCATAACAGGGTGAGAATGTGGTAAAATCCGAAAACGTCGTAAAAAAAAAAAAAAAACGGACGAGGGCTTTTTTTTTTTCCAGATGGCTTTTGCAAATCGTTGGTTGGGTTTAGGGCAGGCGGGTCGATCGGTAAAATCGGTTGGGTTCAGGGAAGGAGGAAGGTGGGTCGGCTGGCCGCTTGGCCGGTCACCCAGTCAATCGTTCAGCCAGTCGGACAGACAGACGTTCGTTCAACAGCGGCCTCTGGTGGGTTTGCGCAAGAACAGCGCGGGCGCGAATGGCACTCGTGGGAGACGTCCGAGAAGCCAAAAAGGCGCACACATCGGCCTCTCGCGGATTCGCGAAAACCAAAAACTGCAAAAATACGTACCTCCCAGGACGTATTTCGCGGTCTCCAGAAACGTCCTCGGGACTACGTTTTCAGAATGAGCCTGGGTTGGAAGTCGATGGCGCTTCTGGACATTGTTAACATAGGGCTTTCTTTTGGCACAGTACAGTTTTAATTTGTATTTGTGGATATAACTATGTATTGTGGTACATAGTATAACTTTGTGTGTTGCTTTTGTACCAAATCATAATTAAAATCACCTGTTGATGTCACCTGTTTTAAATCACATCATTATTTAACCTGTTTACCTGATTACTAGCCCAGGTCTGAATAACAGGAAAGGATGTATATTTACAAATGAAATAAAGTTGAAATAAAATATTTTGTGTTCATCTTGTCTGCAATTAAATACAAGTGAAAGTAAATTTGGAAATCACAACTTTCTTTTTTTTATTTGTGTTTTCCTTACTGTCTTAACTTTTTCTGATTTGGGGTTGTGTATATACATTGCATAACATATTTTAAACTAAATTCAACTGACTGCCTAAATAATTATGTTTATATTACTTATAAAACGTGAAGTGCTATGAATACTTTCCAGATGCACTGTAAAAGGGTACCTTTTGAAAGGGTACTGCCTCAGTGAAAGCTATTGTATCTTTATTTCTGATAGTGTAAAAAATCAAGCCTGCACATTTATGCATCTAAGACTTCCATAGTTTGAAGTTGGCTTTTACCTTCAACTTGACACTTAGTTGTCTGACTCACAACCCCAGTGTTGTTTTCCTTCTCTGCAGGCCATTCATAGAGATAAACGGTAGTCCTGGAAGAGCCTGCATCCAAAACAATGCCATACTGGAGAAAAAGAGAGCGACAGAAGTGAAGAATGACACCATTACAGTAACTATGTGAAGGCAACTTCTAAAGCTGGCAAGACCATAAAGACCTTATTCATTTGCACTCTTCACAAAATACATTGATGAATAGACATTTGCCATGGTCTAAATCATGAGTACTCAAGAACAGACATGTCTAATTGCCTGAAGCTCTTTTGGAAGAGACAAAACAAAAGCACATTCTTCCGTTTGGAAAAAAAAAATCAAGGATTAGCCTTATGACTCAGAAGAATCAGCGTTGAATGAATTGAATAACTCCATCAGTGGTGATTATCCATTGAAAGTTTTGCGTGTGTTCGTGAAAAGGTTTCCGTTCTGTTACAAAAAACAGTGTTTGCTTTCGCTTAATGTAGGGAACTGCATAAAGAATTGTACCTGTCATTCATTAGTAAATGAATAGTGGTCCATATGCTTGATGTGTTAAGTTTTGCAGGATATAATAGAAAATGTTACATAAGCAGAAAACACAAACAACTTTTTTCACGTGTAATTAGTAAAAAGACTTATTATAATATAATAAGAGTAATGAATAATTAAGGAAATACAATTCTTGAATGATTTATGTCACCAGTTTACAACAATTAAGCTTTTATGTCTCATCATTTTACACACCCTAAAGGAGACTCAATTTGTTGGTCAGTTTAACAGGTTCGCACTTGAACTGCATGCTCAGATTTTATTACATTACCTTAAGTCCACGAGAAACATAAGTCTTCTTATGGGTCTGTACAACTGCTATAGAAATGATAACTGCTATGCTGGCAAGCATAAAAGCGGCAGCTAAAACAACAGCCACTTTTGCCATCCTTACCTACAGACAAAAGATACAAACAAATGTGTTAAATGGGATTCCCATCCAAACCCTTAAACTAAAGGTTCTGATAGAAAATTAAACATGGATTACATGGATTTCTAATTTGATTTGAAAAGAAATCAATAAAAAAAACACAATTCAGGGTTTCTGCAGGTTTCAGCAAGTTAAATGTAAGAGTTTCTAAGACATTTTTATGACCATTATGAATGAAACTCATAATATTTAGACTCGTACAGGGCTAAACGTTAAGGAGTTTTTTATTTATTTAATAAATTTAATAATATAATATTTATAACTTAATAATTTAAGAAATAAATAGTTAATTCTGAAAAAAGTATTTTAAATATTGTGTCAAACAAGCAAACTCTAGTTGTATACATACATTTTGTTTCAACATAACCTTTCTTAAAAATAAAAATAAAAAGGTTTTAAAAACTATAATAAACTAAATGTATGCACAAGAGTCGGTCCATGTCAGCTTCCGCAGCAGTAAATACATGGAGAAAAAAGTGTTATTGTAAAAAGAATTAAAAAATTATGGTAAATAGAGTTAAAAATGACATTCTTAAATATAAAGTTTTAATGAGGTGTGTTGTTGGCGCAGTGGGTAGCAAGATCGCGTCACAGCAAGAAGATCGCTGGTTCAAGCCCCGGCTGGGTCAATTGGCATTTCTGTGTGGAGTTTGCATGTTCTCGCCATATTTGCGTGTGTTTCCTCCAGGTGCTGCAGTTTCCACCACAGTCCAAAGACATGGTATAAGTGAATTAAATATGCTAAATTGGCCGTAGTGTATGGGTGTTTCCAGTACTAGGGTGCAGCTGGAAGGGCATCTGCTGTGTAAAACATATGCTGAGTAAGTTGGTGGATCATTCCACTGTGGCGACCCCTGATTAATAAAGGGAGTAAGCCAAAAAGAATGAAAGTTTTATTGAGATGGATTGTTGGTGATTGGATGGGTGTTGGTCAGATTGGGTAGGTATACAAGAACAAAGGAAAAATGAGACCTGTTTAAAAAAGATTTAAGACCTACACCACACTATTACGGTAAATCTAAGACTTTTTAAGGTCTAAAATTTTATTTTAAGACATTTTAAGACTTTTTAAGACCCTGTGGATACCCTGCACATAAACCGGAGTAAGGTTTAGTTTGGTAACACTTTATAATAACTACACTCTATGAATCATTTCATAAGCATTAACATCTAGTGAGCTCATTATTTGTTAAGCATTAACTTTACATTAATAAACGTTAGTAAGCAGTTTATAACTGAAGCTACAAATGCTGTATTCCTGACTTATTACCACATTTATAATGTGCTTAATTATTCTACTTTCATACTTTGTTAATGATTTATTTTTCATTACTCAATTAAGTATTGAATTATTTCCAAATCATTTGTATTTAAGAGTAGTTGGAGGTTTATAAGATAATTCAGAATGAGTTAGTAAATAATTAATAAACTATTGAAATCAACGTTTATATTTCTTGTTATTCAGGCATATATTAATGGTTACTATGTATGTTAATAAATGCTTTATTAACTCAACTTCATGCAGTTTTGTGACCTAATCTAGTGTGGACTTTTTATGATTTATAAATCCCTTATAAATGACAATTAAAGTCTTGGTAACAATTGAACAATACATTTTTGCAATCTTATCTAAAAAAGTAAAATTACTGTAAAGTTTAAACATTGCTGAATAACAAGAGTGTCAAAATACGACATAAAACTGAATAAAACAACAACAATATAAAAATTTAACAATATAATAAGATGCAATGTTTAAACAGTACAGTAATTTATTAAAATGGGAATGGTTGGTGATATTAACATCCTGTTTGTGGCACATTAGTATATGTGAGGGGGCAAACTTTTCAAGATGGGTGGTGACCGTGGTGGCCATTTTGAAGTCGGCCATCTTGGATCCAACTTTTGTTTTTTCAATAGGAAGAGGGTCATGTGACACATCAAACTTATTGGGAATTTCACAAGAAAAACAATGGTGTGCTTGGTTTTAATGAAACTTTAATCTTTCATGAGCCCCCTCAAATATACTAATGTACAAACATGACGTTAATATCACCAACCATTCCCATACTATTAAGGTGTATCCATATAAATGGCCCACCCTGTATAATAGGATGCAATGTTTAAACTGTACAGTAGTTTGATTTTAGATAAAGTTGCAAAGATTTATTTTTCTTTTGAAGTACAGTTTCATTTGTGTATCTTCAAATGAATAGAAATGATCAATGTCGTTCTTTGATTTGATGAGCCTTTGATTGTCATTTATTAGGGATTTATGAAGCATAAATAGTCCTCACTTTAGATTTGGTCACAAAACAGCATGAAGTTGAGTTAATAAAACATTTATTAACATACAAATGAACTATTAGTATACGCCTGAATAGTAAGAATTACAAATGTTAATTTGAATAGTTTATAAATAATTTACTAACTCATTCTGAATGATCTTAAAAACAACCAACTATGCTTAAATAACTGGTTTGTAAATAATGCAATACTTAATTTAGTAATGAAAAATAAACCATTAACAAAGTATGAAAGTACAATTAATAAGCACATTATAACTGTGGTTGTAAGTTAATTATACAGCATTATTAGCTGCAGTTATAAACTGCTTACTAACGTTTATTAATGTAGAGTTAATGCTTAACAAATAATGAATTCTCTATTTGCTAATGCTTAATAAATTGTTCATAGTGTGCAATTATAAAGTGTTACAAAAAAAGGCTTCACTTCCATAGTATGTTTTCCTACAGTGGAACTCAATAGAACAACCAGCATTTTTCAAATTATCTTCTTTTGTGTTCAACAGAACAGCATTTCATAAAAGTTTAAACAATGTGAGGGAGAATACATTATTTTGGGCTGGGGTTTAATGTACTTTTATGCAGCCTTTAGTCAAACTGTTTTGATGATATCAAGCAGTACTGTAATATATGCTTTCATCTATATTAATTCATACTATGTACAGTATATTAACTGACGAAACACTTTTTATATGAAGAAGGCTATTTGTTGATGTCAAGAACCATTAGAAAAAAATTCCTTGAGAAATCGCTCATTACTTGTTTAAAAATCCTTGTGAAAACATATTTTTGAAATGTTTGAAGAAGAAATCCTTAAACTGTCAAGCCCACAGGGGCTCTGTCAATCACTGGATTGTTATCTCCTTTAAAAGCACACCCAGTACTTTTGTATGTATGTGTACATTACTCAATGACATAAATATGCACATGTATTTAATCAGTATCCTCTTACCAGAACATATATTATAGTTTCTAATTTGGTTAGCAGTTTGAACACAAGAATCAACTCATAGAATCAATACAGCTTCTGTTTGCTCATTCAAAGCACGTGATATTTGACATTTGACACCTGGTACTTTATATTTTTAAAATATTTAAATTATCATTCTAAATAACATGTAATAAAATTGCAATTTCATAGAGATTTGTTCAAGTACAGAGACCTCACATTAGTTAATATGTTATAATACAATCAATCTGAACCCTCAAAGTCTGAACCTTGTTCCATCATCTCTTACTTGCACTAATATTGCAAGGAAATATCAAATGCAAAATACATTCATGCATATATCAGTCATGCTGATAAAATGTATATTTGCTTACCCCTCTGCGTGAGGCTACTGTAAGGTGGTCTGAAGACTGGGACTCCTTATTGATCATGATGTCCAGACATGCAAGACTGAATGTGTAACTGTGTTTGGATGCGTGTGTGTCTGTGTGTGTGTGAAAAAGCAGACAGAATGGGAGGGGTTTGTCTGTCACTCCTAAGATGCCGGACCTCTCTATTAATGTTCATTAGAATCTCCACCCTTTTGGATGGATGTTAATAAGAAAAAACGATCATGAGCCTTTGTTAACATTTAAAAAAAAAAGTATTTTTCCTGTTTATACATACTAAATAAGTGTGAGTAGCCTTTACCTTTATTAAAAAATATTTTTATGGAAAATTTTAAATTCTGTCATTGATTTTATTTGCCCTCGCATCGTTCCAAAAGCAAAAGAAATGTGTTCATTTTCAGGATACAAATTGTATATCTGTCCCTAAAATTGAACGTATATTAACCGTAATTTCAAATTCACAAAGATATTAAAGAATAAAAATACTAAACCTTTATGAAGCTTTTGGCTGGAAGCCTACACTCACTGGTCACTTTATTAGGTACATCTTGCTAGTACTGGGTTGGACCCTCTTTTGCCTTTAGAATTGTCTTAATCCCTTATGGCATATATTCAACAAGGTACTGGAAATGTTTCTCATGATAGCATCACACAGTTGCTGCAGATTTGTCGGCTGCACATCCATGATGCGAATCTCCCATTCCACCACATCCAAATGGTGCTCTATTGGATTGTGATCTGGTGACTGTGGAGGCCCTTTGAGTACAGTGAACTCATTGTCATGTTCAAGAAACCAGTCTGAGATGATTTGCGCTTTATGACATGGCTCGTTATCCTGGTGGAAGTAGCCATCAGAAGATGGGTACACTGTGGTCATCAAGGGATGGACATGGTCAGCAACAATACACAGATAGGCTGTGGCGTCAACACGATGCTCAATTGGTACTAAGCTGCTTTTGATACAGTAGACCGTAAGATATTAGTTTCTCGTTTAGAGCACTGTGTTGGTATTAAGGGTATTGCCTTGGAATGGTTTTGGTCATATTTATCTGACAGAAACTTCTCTGTTCGCCTAAGGGAGTTTGTGTCTTCGTCAGCACCTCTCTCATGTGGAGTGCCTCAAAGTTCCATTCTTGGACCTATTCTGTTTTCATTTAATTTTTATGCAGATGATGCACAGCTTTGAACATGATTTGATTATAACTGCAGATCAATGACAGTGTGAAATAGATTACTGTAACGTCTGCAATTATATAAAATAAATAAAATAAATGCAACATATATGAGCACATATAGACCCTTGCAGTCTCTGATATGTTACCACTTACAGAAAAACTACACACAGCATACATTTAGTCCTTATTTAGGTTCAAAAACAACATGAAATATAGCCCACAGTCAGTGCAAACCTCTTATGTGTCTTTAACATTACCAGCACATGTAACCTCTGTTAGAGAGTAATTCCATCATTCCGCATTCATAATAGTCCAAAACATGATGATAATATTTAAACATGGCAGTTTGTTCACATGGCGCTTTATTCCGCTGTGGTGACCCCAGATTAATAAAGGGATGTCAGTTTCTGAAATGATCGGGTTTCAAAAGCACGTCAATAATCAAGATCACTTTATTATCATCAGCTCAAGAAGTTTGTTGTTTCAAAAATAGACGCGAGCGCAAGCAAGAAAGCGAAACCACTCACGCTTTAGACTGGCTCGTAAAAACCTAAGTGGCACAGGGTAGAATTTGCACTTCTTCTTGGCTTTGTGGCTGTTCATTAAGACGACGATAAGGTTTGTTTGAGCTTGGGTCGACCATGGCTCGTTATTATATGTATATATTATTACGGTGTAATGTCTCAGCTGTGTATTTAAAACATGGCGGTTCCTTTGTTTTCATTCTGGCTTGTTGCGCTAGTGAATAACGTATCTCTGTAAACCAATAGCGTTCAGCTGCACGTCTAGCTCCACATTTTGGTAACCTTGGTACCCTTTGCAAAGGGTGACCAAAAAGTGGTATGGTACGGTTCACTTTAAGATACCCTTTGACAGTGGAAACGGCCATAAAAGCGTACAGAACCGTACCGTACTACTCAGTGGAAACGGGCCATTAAGGACATTAAATCTTGGTTGGCACAAAATTTGTCAATGTGCAATGAAGAAAAGACAGAAGTGGTGGTATTTGGATCTGGGGGATCTCAGGATTGTCTGGATCTTGGTGTGTTAAATCCTTTTATAAAACCTAATGTAAAAAATCTGGCCGTTATTATGTAGTGACTATGATAGTGACTTCAAACTGGATAAACTGGATTTAGTAATTAAACCTATTTTTTTCCAGTTGAGGCAATTTTCCAAATTTTCTGTCTTTTAACGACTTTAAAAAGATTATATAAATTTTTATCTCAACTCGGCTAGATTATTGTAATGCCCTCTATGTGGTTATTAGCCATGCCTCCCTTACTTGTCTGCAGATGGTGCAGAATGCTGCTGCTCGTTTGCTAACGGGGACACCAATCGGGAGCACATTACACCCATACTGGCTTCTTTTCACTGGCTTCCTGTACAGTTTAGGATACATTTTAAGATTCTAGTTTTAGACATCTAGTAATGCCCGATTAGCACCAATATACTTGTCATCATTAATCTAATTGTACACTCCATCAAGGGTACTTATAAGTGCCGATCAGCTACTTTTGGCTGTTCCAACCAGGTGGGACCGTGCCTTTGCAGTGGTGGCCCCCAAACTCTGAAATAATTTGCCTCTCCATGTAAGGCAGGCCACAACGCTTTCTGTTTTTAAATCTAGTCTTAAACCCATTTTTACTCTTTGGCTTTTAATACCATATGAGAGTTTTATGTCTGTTGTATTTGTCCTTTGTTTTAGATAGTGTATGCGTGTACAGCACTTTGGTAAGGACTTGTTGTTTTTAAAAAGCGCTTTATAAATAAACATTATCTTGACTTGACTAATGTGCCGAAAGTGTGCCAAGAAAATATCCCCCACACCATTACACCACCAGCAGCAGCCTGAACCATTGATACAAGGCAGGATGGATCCATACTTTTATGTCGTTGACGACAAATTCTGACCCAACCATCCGAATGTCGCAGCAGAAATCGAGACTCATCAGACCAGGCAAGGTTTTTCCAATCTTCTATTGTCTAAGTTTGGTGAGCCTGTGCGGATTGTAGACTCAGTTTTCTGTTCTTAGCTGACAGGAGTGGCACCCAGTGTGATCTTCTGCTGCTGTAGCCCATCCGCCTCATGGTTGGATATGTTGTGCGTTCAGAGATACTCTTGCATACCTTGGTTGTAACGAGTGGTCATTTGAGTTACTGTTGGCTTTCTATCAGCTCCAACCAGTCAGGCCATTCTCCTCTCCACTCTCCACCAACAACCATGCCATGTTCAAAGTCACTTAAATCACCTTTCTTCCCCATTCTGATGCTTGGTTTGAACTGCATGTCTACATGCCTAAATGCATTGAGTTGCTGCCATGTGATTGGCTGATTAGAAATTTGCATTAACAAGCAGTTGGACAGGTGTACCTAATAAAGTGGTTCCGGTTAGGGAATATGTGGAGCATCTGCTTAAAATTGAAGCAATGATTTATTGCATTGTCCCTGCTAAAAAAAAATGTTTATGAAATTGAAAAAATATGAAAATAAAAATAATATATAAAGTGTGAAAAAAACAATCTCTTTAAAAATTTTACACATTTAATTAATCTTAACAGTAGGAACAAACTAATACTAAATCTGTCCTATAGTGTAAAATTACTTTATATTTATGGGAAATACACAACATATAAATGCAACTTGCAAGTACGTGGGACAAAATCATTTGATAGTAATTTTTCTTAGCTTGTAATATCATTTGAAAATGCTCTTTTTAATGGGTTATTTTGTTTGCTTGGTCAGCTAGTTATGTTTATGTCAGATCCTAATGGGGCTTTTTAAAGCAACCTGAGAATGAGTGAAAGAGCTCTGTGGTGATCAGTGCATATGGAAATCCCTTTATTGGAAAGTCACAGACCGCATGGGAGACATACTGACACTGACATTGCATTAACTCTCTGTTAGAACAGGATCCATTTACACAACAGAGCCACACTTTGCAGTGTGGTTTTGGGTGAGGTATTAATTTTTCAGGGAATAACTTCTTAACATGGAATTCTTATTGACTAAAATAATTTTTAATGCAAACTGCCACAAAAAAAAGCTTTGTAGATAATCAGTCAGTTAACTCTGCTACTAACTGGCAGCCATTTTATGCTGTTTTTGGATCTTTGCACCCAGTATGACATTATTGTATGCTTTTACCAACACAAATGCAAACAAGGCCTGACTTCTGTACTTTAAAACGCTCAAATTTTTGCTAAAATATGCGCAAACCAAAATGTTGTTACAGTAGAAAATTTTAACACAACAAATGGGGTTATCTATTTTCTATCCAGATTGCTGTTGAAACAACCCAGCATATTTTTAGAATGTGGCACTCTAGAGAAACTCATAATCTATCCATAGACCCAAATATTTAATTTAATTAATCTACTCTACACTCACAGGCCACTTTATTAGGTACACTTGTCCAACCGCTCTTTAACACAAATTTCTAATCAGCCAATCACATGTAAGCAGGTCAATGAATTTAGGCATGTAGACATGGTCAAGACGATCTGCTGCAGTTCAAACCGAGCATCAGAATGGGGAAGAAAGGTGATTTAAGTGACTTTGAACATGGCATGGTTGTTGGTGCCAGACGAGCTGGTCAAAGTATTTCAGAAACTGCTAATTTACTGGATTTTCCTGCACAAACATCTGTAGGGTTTACAGAGAATGATCCGATAAAGAGAAAATATCCAGTGAGCAGCAGTTCTGTGGGCACAAATGCTTTGTTGATGCCAGAGGACCCAGGAGAATGGCCAGACTGGTTCGAGCTGATTAAAAGGCAACAGTAACTCAAATAACCACTCGTTACAACCAAGGTATGCAGAAGAGCATCTCTGAACACACAACACCTCCAGCCTTGAGGCAGATGGGCTACAGCAGCAGAAGACCACACCGGGTGCCACTTCTGTCAGCTAAGGAACAGGAAACAGGCTACAATTCGCACAGGCTCACCAAAATTAAACTATAGAAGATTGGAAAAATGTTGCCTGGTGTGATGAGTCTCAATTTCTGCTGCGATGTTCGGATGGTAGGGTCAGAATTTGGCATCAACAACATGAAAGCATGGATCCATTCTGCCTTGTGTCAGTGGTTCAGGCTGGTGGTGATGGTGTAATGGTGTGGGGGATATTTTCTTGCCACACTTTGGGCCCATAAGTACCAGTTGAGCATCGTGTCAAAGTCACAGCCTTCCTCAGTATTGTTGCTGATCATGTCCATCCCTTTATAACCACAGTGTACCCATCTTCTGATGTGCCATGTCATAAAGCATGAATCATCTCAGACTGGTTTCTTAAACATGACAATGAGTTCACTGTACTCAAATGGCCTCCACAGTCACCAGATCACAATCTAGTAGAGCCCCTTTGGGATGTGGTGGAACAGGAGATTCGCATTATGGATGTGCAGCCGACAAATTTGCAACAGCTGCGTGATGCTATCATGTCAACATGGACCAAAATCTCTGAGGAATATTTGCAGTACATTGTTAAATCTATGACACGAAGGATTCAGGCAGTTCTGAAAGCAAAAGGGGTCTAACCTGGTACTAGTAAGGTGTACCTAAAAAAGTGGCAGGTGTGTGTATCATTACACTGTTAGATCGTTATATATGTACACTGTATTGACTCAACGTAAAATTGTTACTCAGCTAGCTTCACAGCTATTTTTAATTTGACACAATCTTTAACCCAAGTACTGCAATTGATGAATTAAGTTTTGAGTGGATTGACTTGATTAAAGTTGTCAATTTAAAAGCTTCCAATATTATCAAAAGCTCTGCAGCAAGTCACCTTAGAATAGGGAATACGCACACAGACTTTTAATTTTCTGCCAGCCAGCCACAGGGCTTCCAGTGAACATCTTTCCATTACACAATTACCACGTTTAAGATCTGATTTCTTTAAAAATCTATGATCTTTACTGCTTGATTGATATACAGTATAAAGTGGGTCTCAGACTGGACAAGAAGCACTGCATTAAGTTCCATTTTCCCCCGCCATGTCTTTAAAATATGGCAATTACTTTGAGTAATTTCAATAGAGTTTCTGCACTGGCCTGCTGGTCCTTATGGCGCTAGCGCTTATGGGGTCTTTCATCTCATTTTATGCTTGAACAAATAAATGAACGCTTAAGTCTATTTAACTGAATGTATTTTAATTACATTACAACATCGATGCTGTAAAAACAACCTTGTTAAATTGAAAATAGTCATATTAAGCTTTCATCAAACTTCATCATTGGATGAAAAACACTAGCTGTGCATAGAGTTGAGTCAACTTTTTTTTCTTTCTTTCTTTTTCTTTTTTTGCTGTGTACCAAAGACCATGATATGAAAGAGAGTTTTATGTTCCTGCACCTGTCAAAATTTGATTGATGACTTCTGGCCCCGCCCCTTTTAGGGTGGGATTTCTGATTTAAGGGCTTTTTAACATTACGTTAAAATATTAACAGAAATTTAAGCTAAAATGACCTAGTTTTATACTAATATTTGGGGTTGTACTTTTTAATATATTTCTAAAGATCTAAATCTAGTTTTTTTTATTATATTGAATTAACATGGGTGATGCAGTGGTGCAGTAGGTAGTGCTGTCGCCTCACAGCAAGAAGGTCGCTGGTTCGAGCCTCGGCTGGGTCAGTTGGCGTTTCTGTGTGGAGTTTGCATGTTCTCCTTGCGTTCGTGTGGGTTTCCCCCACAGTCCAAAGGCATGTGGTACAGGTGAAGTGGGTAGGCTAAATTGTCCGTAGTGTATGAGTGTGTGTGGATTGTTTTCCAGAGATTGGTTGCGGCTGGAAGGGCATCCACTGTGTAAAACAAATGCTGAATAAGTTGGCGGTTCATTCCGCTGTGGCTACCCTAGATTAATAAAGGGACTAAGCCGAAAATGAATGAAATAACATGTTAAAAAAAATGCTAGTTATTTGTCAAATTAATTTGAAACTTATTTTATTTAAAGTTTAAATCAATTTGTAGCTTAAATCATATTAGTTTTATAGTTTCATAGCATTTTATTAATGTGTGGGTTATTATGAAATGCAACACTTCACAGACCAGTTTGTGCATCATTTGGGTAGACTGCATGATAAAAAAAAATAGATGCAGCTGCCAAATAAAAATCTAATTCTCTCATTATTCAACCCAATGTTTAGCCACTGGAATTTACTGATTGTAACAGTATGTAAAAAAATAATTCATCATCACAGCCGCATGTCAGTGATATTATAAAAAAAGACACTTAAGTCCCGGTTTGTGGATGTTAAATCAGGTTTATTTTGTACATTAACATAAAGCGTATCCATACAGCAGTGTGTATTAATATGTATCCTGTCACATTTGCCATGCAAAAACAGTGCAAAGTTAAACGCACACACTGTGTGTGTGAACCTTGTAATGGCATAGTGTGTGACTTATCGTTGCAGAAAGGTTTGAATTAACTCCACATCAAAAACTCAAATAATCATTTGAAAAGTTCTTACTGTAGTATTTCTCATACATGTTTCGTGAGATCTGCTTCCTTCATGCCTGTCACTGTGCTGTTTATCTGATGCGGCAGGAGATGGACACACTGATAGGCATGTGGGAATGGTGGGCAGGGAAAACTAGCTCATTTGCATTAAAGGGACAGGCAACAAAACAGCTACAGTATGCTCAGAGTTGAAATTCCAATATTCTGAAAGGTAAAATAAATAATCTGATGGGTGGTTTGAGTTGAAACTTTACAGAGACATTCTGGAGACATGAAAGACTTATCTTAAACCGGGGTAAAAACGGGGTAAAATATTCCCTTTAATTTCTGTATATGCTTATAAATGCATAATCTCAGTTTATTTAACAAACTGACAAAATGTAGAGTCACACTTTTTTTTGATGGTTAGTTTGTTGAATTTAAGTTACATTGCAACTACGTGCCAATAATTCTCATTAGATTATAAGTAGACTGTTAGGTTGGAGGTAGGGTTGGGGTTGGGGTTAGTGTAAGTTAAAATGTACTTGGAGAGTTTTTTATAGTCAGTTAAATGTCTGTTTAGCAGCAGTATCAACAGGTATTAACCCTCTACTGCATATATTTTAATTGTACATGACAAAAATCCACATGATTTTTTGGTTCTTTTAGGAACATTTTATTGTTAAAATAAACAATAAACCCCCAAAAAAGGTTTTGTTGCTTTATGGCAACATTATGCAACAATGGTACAAAATCACAGAGAAAATTCTTCACTTTTTATACAGTATATCAAATATCACGAGTCAGTGATCAGAGAGAAATAATAATTTACAAATCTTTTTCAAATTGTAACAGAATCATTGAGGAAATAGGGAAGAACATATCCAGCGCTCAACATAACTGAGTACACCCCATTTTGAAAAAATTAATATTTTTTTCCATTTATGACAATATAGGGTGACGCAGTGGCGCAGTAGGTAGTGCTGTCGCCTCACAGCAAGAAGGTTGCTGGTTCGAGCCTCGGCTGGGTCAGTTGGCGTTTCTGTGTGGAGTTTGCATGTTCTCCCTGTGTTTGTGTGGGTTTCCTCCGGTGGCTCCGGTTTCCCCCACAGTTCAAAGACATGCGGTACAGTTGAATTGGGTAGGCTAAATTGTCCGTAGTGTATGAGTGTGATTGAGTGTGTGTGGATGTTTGTGAGATGGGTTGCGGCTGGAAGGGCATCCGCTGCGTAAAACAAATGCTGGATAAGATGGCGGTTCATTCCGCTGTGGCGACCCCAGATTAATAAAGGGACTAAGTCGACAAGAAAATGAATGAATGAATGACAATATAGGTCATATATTTTGGTGCATTTGAACAAAAAATATATTTATTAAAATAATATTTTATTCACTGAACATTACTTTAAAAATAGAAGATAATACATTTAAATCAATGCGAAATATTGGAAAAAAAATTACAAACTACAAAATTTCAACTAAAGTTTTATTTTATTTTTTTGTTTGCTTCTATTGAATTTCACTCTTTTACATTTTTTGTTCAATATTTTTCTCTAACATATCAATTTAAGTGTACTAATTTTAGACCATAATCATAAATGATTTTGTTAGATTAGCCCTAGATCTAATATTAATTTAAATGAGAGATTTGTGAGGGGTGTCCTCATATATGCTGAGCACTGTATATAATGGTTTGTTACTGGTCTATATATTTGACCCCTATTTTGTGTGCTGCCTGCTATGTAAACTGATCACTTATAAATGATAGTCAGTGCTACTTTTTGAACCTTTGAAGAACTTCTGTGAACTATTTTATGCTTCTGCTCAAGCCTTGTTCTCCTCACTATCACTGCAGTCTATTTCATTGTTCTCAGATGGGACTAACTTTGGGATCCTGCTCTTTACTTCCATAAAACAAGCTTACATCCATTTTTCTGTCAAAATATATTAAAAAAGTCAAATTAAATGAAAAATAATCCAATATGTAATAATGATAATATGTGAAAATGCCCACATGTAATGTCAGTAAACACATCTTGAAAAGTAACACTTATCGTACACTGTTGCCCGAGGCAACGAAAAGAAACTAATGTAAAATAAAAAAAAAACTTCATAAAACCTGACAAAAGGCTTCTCTACAACTTCACAAATACACACATATTTGTGTATATTTTGTCACTTTAAATGAGGTTAATTAAGCAAATATTCTTCATGTTCCACCTTCACGGTGCTAAATAGTGACTCCCACACGTTATTGGATGTTCTTATTGATACTTTTTCTAACATTTTAATTGGTTGCAATCATTTTAAAAAATCTGTGCTAAGCATGAGCCTTAAGAAAACTTTATGTTGCCTGAGGGCAACACTGTGCTGTAGAGGGTTAAGCAGACAGTCTACTAATACTCAAATGGACCATCAAAATAAAGTGTTACCAAATGTAGTTCTTTAATGTTTCTCATTGAATATGCAGTAATGGTAATACTCATTTATATTGATTGTAGCTACATGTGGCAAGAAGATGATATAATTGTAAGATGGGGACTTGTTGCCTGGAGTAGAAATTAGCCAGGGCACTAGCCAGGGAATGAGCTAGGGTAAAAAAATTAATAAATAAATAAAAAAAATTGGTTTGTTTGTTTTTTGAGTACCAAAACCCCTACCTCAAACATAACCATACATACACTCACAAGATGCACCTTACTAGTACCAGGTTGGATCCCATATTGCCTTCAGAACTGCCTTTTTGGAGTCAACAAGGTACTGAAAATATTCCTCAGAGATGTTGGTCTATATTGACATGATATCATCATGCAGTCACTGCAAATTTTCGGCTGCACATCCATGATGCTAATCTCCCATTCCACCACATTCCAAAGGCGCTCTATTGGATTGAGTTCTGGTGACTGTGGAGGCCATTTGAGTACAGTGAACTCATTGACATGTTTAAGAAACCAGTCTGGATAACGCAACCTTCATGGTGCGTTATCCTGCTGGAAATAGCCATCAGAAAATGGGTACACTGCAATCATAAAGAGATGGACATGGTCAGCAACAGTACTCAGGTAGGCCGTGGCATTGGCATGATGCTCAATTGGTACTAATGGGTCCAAAGTGTGGCAAGAAAATATCCCCCACACCATTACACCACCACCACCACCCTGAACTGTTGATACAAGGTAGGATGGATCCATGCTTTCATATTGTTGATGCCAAATTCTGACATTGAGTTGCTGCCATGTGATTGGGTGATTAGAAATTTGCATTAACAAGCAGTTGGACAGGTGTACCTAATAAATGGCTGGTGAGTGTATATCAACACCAAAGGTGTCTCAGTGAAAACAATTGAGTATTCTGTGTGTCTAAAAACTGATGTCAAATAGTCCTGATCATGCATTAATACTGTATATGACGAATTAGAAGATAGATTGTAAAGGAATTAAATATTACCTTAAAGCTCACTAATACTATTTTATATATAGGTTTTACTGGATTATATGATTGGCATATTCACATAATCTCTTTAAATCTATTTTTGATCACTATCATCACCATCATCACAGGCTCAGGAAATGTAAAGTGATCACACAGATTTTTTGTTCATAAAAATATTTTTAATTTTCTCTATTGAGATTCAGCTGTTCTCTCGAAGCTGTAAGAAAGGCTGGGCATCTTCGCCACCCCGACGCCTCACACATCCAGCCAAGAGCTGCTATAGCCCGAGAAGATGAATCACACCTTAACACTGACTGCAGATGAAGACAGCCAAACTGAATTAGATTGTTCTCTACGTCGTAGGGTGTGCTGAATACATGTATTTTTAGCTGCTGGAAGTGTGATTTGACACTCCATTAGCCAGAAGAAGCCGGAAAGTCAGTTCTTCACAATTGGATTAGGATAGAGAAGGAAGGGAAAACAGGCATATTAAAGCCTTTCTCGCTATGCTATAACATGGTTTGCAGTCCTTGGGTTCATTGCCACTACACAAGCCTTAGACCTATAAATACTCTTGCTTGTCAGTGGTGTTTAATATCAAATCGTGATCCAGCATGGTTTACTGCAGTTTACTGTGTTGCTGTTTGGATGCAAAAGTTAACCAATGACATAAAAATCTACTTTTCCAATTGATATGTGAGCATTTTTCATTAAATCATTAAATTATTTGGACGGCGGCATGTACATTAAAGGGATAGTTCTGCCAAAAATAAAATTTACTCACTATTTACTCACCCTAAAATGGTTACAAAACACAAAACAAGATATTTTGAAGAACACTAAAAACCTGTAACCACTAACTTCCATAGAAAAGGTACTTTGGAAGTCATTGGTTATTAGTGGTACAATAGTTTAAGCTTATTTAAAATATTTTCTTTTCATATAAACCGAATAAAGAAACTCAAACAGGTTTGGAACAAGTAAAGCATTTTTGGTTTTGAGTGAACAATCCCTTTAAGCAAATATGTATTGTATACCCATCCATTTATACACTTCATGAATATAAAGTATATACAGTCAAGCCGGAAATTATTCATACCCCTGTAAAAAAGTTACTGTTATTCAACCAGAACTTTTATTTATTTTATTTTATTTTTTTAAACTGGAAAGACACAGACTTCAGCTGTTGACGTTGTACAAGAGGCATCATTGTGGAACAAAATATAGATATTTCTCAGCTTTTATTAACCTTTAAACAACAAATGGCATGTCCACAATTATATTTACCCCTATCAAACTGTTATAGTCTATGGGAAAAATCCAAAGTTCTATACCATTCTAAATAGTCCAAGCTGTTCTAAAGCATCCTAATTACCCTGATTCATTTTAAACAGCTGTTTTAACAGGGAACGTTGTAACTCAAAAGGTGGGAAAAAACAAAGCTCTCTGTTGTTGGTTTCTGTACAGTCATGGCTAAGACAAAGGAGCTCAGTGAGCACCTGTGGCTGCAAGTTGTGGCTGGGCCTTAATGTTTTGAAGTTCCAGTGTTCTAATTGGTTAAAGTAGACATCTCACATCAGCACGTTCTAGACGTGAACCCGCTCTTTCTATCAATCTTCCTTCTGCGTTCACACAGAGCAGCATTCCAGCAAATTACCGGTAATGTTACAACTTCTCTTTCCGGAAAATTGCCGGAACGAATTTACCGGTAATTTCACAATGATGCCTCTTATACATTGTGGTATTATCTTTTGGGAGAAGCCTAAGTCATCAAAAAAAAAAAAAATGCTGGTCGAATAAAAGTAACTTTATGTCAGAATTTGCTAGGGGTATTAATAATTTTGGGCTTGAGTGTATACACCATTATTTTACATTTAATTTTTAATTTCCATTTACTTAAATTATTAGGCATTTCACATGCAACATGTTCATTAAAACCTTTCTGTGTGTTTACATTCTGTGTGTTGCCACCTTTGGAAGCTGTATAAACAAGTTTAGTATAGTGTGCATACAGCCACAATAGAGTGATATAAACACATCAAGTGCCTTAAAAAATTCTAATGTTAAATAAGGACCCAAATCTCAGAGATCAAATTTTGAGGATGACGGCATCTTGATGTAGTTTGTTTGACAGGTGCATAATATCGTGTATCAGTATTAATGCATATAATGCAGGTAAGCTATGTGGAAAGTCGCCAGTTTGAACCCAGCTTAGAGCGGATTGGGTGGTGTAGCAGCGGCGGAGTTACATTGGTGCTGTGACCCAGATGGGAGGGAGGTTTAGGGGGTGAGTGTAACAGAGACCAGCTAGTGAAGTGCTGTGAAGGTATACCTCACTCCTCTGAACACAAAAAGGTTCTCTGGCTACAGACACTAGAGGCCATGGTCTTTAGCCTCCTTGTTAGAGCAACCAACTTCCATGCGGAAAGTTGCCGATTCGAACCCAGCCTAGAGCAGGTTGGGTGGTGAAGGACTGACAGGGTAAAATTGATGACCCAGATGGGAGTGAGGTTTAGGGGGAAGAGTGTAACAGGGGCCAGCTAGTGGAAGTGCTGTGAAGGTATACCTCACTCCTCTGAACCTAAAAAGGTGCTCTAGCTACAGATATTAGCGGTCATGGTCTCTAGCCTCCTTGTTAGAGTAACCGACTCCCATGTGGAAAGTTTCCAGTTCGAACCCAGCTTGGAGCAGGTAAGATGGTGTAGGACCGACGGGTTACATTGGGGCCGTGACCCATATGGGAGTGAGGTTTAGGGGGTGAGTTTAACAGAGGCCAGCTAGTAAAGTGCTGTGAAGGTATACCTCACTTTTCTGAACTCGAAAAGTTGCTCTAGCGACAGACACTAGAGGCGATGGTCTTTAGCCTTATTGTTAGAGCAACCGACTCTAATGCAGAAAGTCACCTGTTCAGTCCCAGCTCAGAGCGGGTTGGGTGCAGTAGGACCGGCGGGGTTACATGTGTAATTTTAGCTGAAACATTACAGAAACATACTGTTTTACATCTTATTTTACATAGGTGCCCTTTAATGAGTGTGGCGGTAGGCAGAAGAAATGTTCTTCTAATTCTTTTAATATATATCACACAACCACTGAATAACCTAATTGAATTCCATTCAATTGAATTCTGAATGAAACTCAATACTGGCTACTCACATAGCATTCATAATTAGATAGGGAGCCGATGCAAAGTTTAAGAGTGATGTGATATGAATGATTAACTCTTTCATCATAATATCTCTGATGTTTTTATATTTGAGGTGTTTAGAAGACGATAAATGAACATTTATCATTCAATTAAATCTCTCAAATGGTCAGAAGTAATGCACAATATGCATTAAATGACCACAGAGAGGATCTACACAAAGATTATTCCTCATTTAATTATTTTTAATTTAATTGATTAATGCTGGCAGCTCTATAGCATTCTGAGATGATGGGTTCCTATACAGACTGTACATACAATATTGTGTTTTATTGATACAACTGTATCAGATATTCTATTTGTAAACCAAATGCTTTCAGAATACATTTATGCTTCCATTAGGCATGTGAAGTGGGTGTGAAGTGTAATTCCTCTACAAGCAATTAGTCGAGCAAATGCTTTCAAACTGACACACACCGGCCACAGAGAGAAATACTGTCCATTTTACACAGTACATCCACTCAGCAGTTAATCAAACAGCACACAATCAGGAACAAGAGATGAAGTTGATGTAACGGTACACAAACTCTGCGCCCAGAGTGCATTTTCTCAAACTATATAACAATTATGGACCAAATGAATCTTAATCTACTGACACTTTGGAAATTTGCTGAAGGCATTTAGCTGAGTGCCAGAAAATATCCTGACACATTCGCATATTCTAGAAATATTCTGTGAGAAGACCAGACACTTAACTAAACAATCCAGCAGAACACATTAAGGTTGTTGTGATGCTATACATTTATGGTCATTTTTCAGATGCCATGCTTATGAAAGGGTGATTTAAAAAAATGAATGTACGATTTTGGGATGCCCTTTACACACACACTTCCCAACTGGGAATTGTAGCTTCTGTGTCCATACTTCAAGTGTGATGTCACAATTGGACACTTGTCCTCTACTGGAAGAAGAACTGTTTTCCTTCAGATCCTCAAAATCAAGAGGTTTTCAATATGCCATCTGCACAACTGAACATTTGTGTGTAATGTGTGTGATGCACTATAATCATCTGCCAGGCAGTCTGTCTGGCCACCCAGCTTTAAAAAGCATTGCATGCAACTATCAAAAGGCCAGTTCTGTTTTGAATATGAAAAATAAAGATAATCATGATATATAGTCCTATATAAGTGTTAATAACCAAGACAAGATTATTATAAAGAATTTAGTATCATATTCAGTTATGTGTGTAAAATTAATATTATGCTATATAATGAAATGATTGTATATAATTAATTTCATATATACAGTAACTATAACTAAACATTAAGCAAAAATATACAAATTAATGTTAAATTACATCTATACATCCTCTGATATAATTGTAGCTTTTGTGGTTCATTAATCAAATTGCATCTGTTAAGTGTGCAATGAGATAGCCTTGTGGCAAAGTGCATTAGCAAATAATATCACAAGTACACAAGTTCCAATCCCTTACTGGAAACCCTTTCTGGGATTATTATTTCCAAATGGGGCAGCTAGATAGCACAGTGGGTAGCACGATCGCTGGTTCGAGCCTCGGCTGGGTCAGTTGGCATTTCTGTGCGGAGTTTGCAGGTTCTCCCCATTTTGCCGTGGGTTCCCTCTGGGTGCTTCGGTTTCACCCACAAGTCCAAAGACATGCACTGTAGGTGAATTGGGTAAGCTAAAAATTGACCGCAATGTATGTATGTGAATAAGTGTGTATGGATGTTTCCTAGTGGTGGGTTGCAGCTGGAAGGGTTTCCGCTGCGTAAAGCATATGCTGGATAAGTTAGTGGTTCTGTGGCGACCCCAAATTAATAAAGGGACTAAGCTGAAAAGAAAATGAAGGAATGAATGAATTATTGCAAATGTAGAGCACACAAAAAGTGGTTGCATAGAGAAACATTACGCTGGTGAAGATTGTGGGTTTACATGGCTTTGATGGATAAATATTAATTTGTTTACAGGGCTTTGATGGATAAATTTAACCTTTACCTTAGAGACCTTGTGTTTCTACAGCACTAAAAATTCTGTGAATTACTTTTGAATTTGTGTTTAGATTGACTGCTTAGCATAGCAAAACACAGTTCTAATACTCAAAAAATAAATTTTAATATACTTAAAGGACATTTACAAGATATAGGCTTATTCATAGAAGATCTAAATCTTTACTCAATTTGATTTTTGGCATAAAAGAAAAAATTTGGCCCATACAATGTATTGTTGGGTATTGTCACAAAAGTACCGTGCAACAAGACCCTGTGTTCCAGCTTAATGATGGCAGCTTAAAGACGTCTCTCATATGGGGAATGAAGTCACATGCATTGCTTTATTTTGTATTTTCTATTGGAATCAAGTCAGGAGATTGGACGGGCCATTCTACAGCTTGATTTTCTTTCTCTGAAACCATTTGAGAGATACATTGGCTGTGTTATTGTCTTGCTGAAATGTTCACTCTGGCTTCATCTTCATCATCATGCTAATGCAGATTTTGGACTGAAGAAGCTAATATTCATTTACATTGACGAAAGGCAGAGTGTTGCTGAAGAACTACTGAGAGATTTCAGCTGCTGTCTGGGCTTTCGCTGCATTTCTACACCTCCCTTCCTTCATGTGTTCAATACTTTTTTTGTGTGTCATTTCATTTTATTACACATAATTAATGTAACTAATTAGTTTTGTTTTCTTTTCATGTAGGCATTTCTTTGGTTGTTATCATCATCTGGTGAAAGTCAATAGCACCTTTAGAAATGTTTTCTGAGGAAGGTGACATGTTGAATACTTATTCCCCTACTGTGTACCGTTCAAAATTAATAGAAATAGATTTTAACAGAATCTTTATCATTTAAAATCTAGCAAACACCCTAATAGGAATTGGTTTTCCAATAGTTTGATACAGTATCCTATTTAAGTCACTCGCAAAGGATTTGGTTAAATGTCCAGATGTGTTTTGATTTTGCTGAACTGATGAAGATAATGCCACCATGTCTGATACAGTTCTGCAGCTCTGGACATTCGGAGGTCTGTAGGAAAGGGTCAGAGGAGCACAATTTAGACAATTTTGTAAACTCAAAAGCATTGTTATGCTATGGTAAAACAGAGGTTAAAGCAGGGGTCTCAAACTCGCTTTCAAATTAAGGCAGGGGCCATGAACTATCATGGCCGCATTTGGCCCGCGGGATGATAGTTTGTGGCCCCTGCCTTAATCTGAAAGTTTAAGGTTAGTGCGGACCGCGAGTTTGATATGTATGGCACTTTACTGTGCTGTGTGTGGAGCTGAACAAACCCACCAATCACGGTGGGATATATGGCTCTCGGGGGCGGGACATCGGCGGGCCTTGACGCAGGCATAGAAACATTTCCCAATGAGTGATAGTTACAGAAGCGTTGTGAGTGTTTTCACCCGTGCCTGGCTGACTGCCTCATTTCTAGTGGGCACAATCGGACATTCGTCCAAGCGCGCTTAATTCACAACACTTCAAAAAAAGTTTTTGAAGTTGCTGCCCAGCAGGACATTATACGTAGATAAATGTATATTAATCAGTGCTGTGTGTTAGCACCCACTTGATGGTAGCCACCATGTGCAAGTTAACAATAGTTTCAGCCATTCATCTTTCTTATTCTTACAATCACTCTCATTGGTTGGTGGATAATTGGATAAAAGAAAAGCAAGGAACTCAGTGCCGCCTAATGTAGGCATTAGGAGTCCCTGGTAACCCGGACCAATTATAGGGTCCCACTATTTTTTATGGGCCAATTGCACCGCGCTACTTGCATTGTATTTGCATTGCCTCACACAATGAGGATTACATATATATCTATATGATGTAAAATTTAGTCAAAACAAATGACAACACAGTGTTGCATCCTTTTCCTGTAACAATAGCATGGTGGATAACAGTAAATCTAATTATTTTATATTATTTATTTATTTATTTATTTATTTATTTATTTATTTATTCATTTATTTATGGCGACGCAGTGGCGCAGTAGGCAGTGCTGTCGCCTCACAGCAAGAAGGTTGCTGGTTCGAGCCTCGGCTGGGTCAGTTGGCGTTTCTGCGTGGAGTTTGCATGTTATCCCTGCGTTCACATGGGTTTCCTCTGGGTGCTCCGGTTTCCCCCAAAGACATGCGGTACAGGTGAATTGGGTAGGCTAAATTGTCAGTAGTGTATGAGTGTGAGTGTGTATGGATGTTTCCCAGAGATGGGTTGTGGCTGGAAGGGCATCCGCTGCGTAAAACATGTGCTGGATAAGTTGGCGGTTCATTCTGCTGTGGTGACTCCAGATTAATAAAGGGACTAAGCCGAAAAGAAAATGAATGAATAAATGATTCATTTATTGTCTTATAAATTTTTTTTTTGTTTTTTTTTTATCTTATTTTGACTTAAAAAAAATCCAATCTTCTCAAATCTCTTTATTTTTATTTTTTAACACAAAATGAGATGAAAAAATAAACAAATTAGAAATGAATAATTAACAATATAATTTTGAATAAATATAATCTTGAGGAAAACCTGATGCGGCCCGAGGTAAATTGAGTTTGAGACCCCTGGGTTAAAGCATATTATAAAATTGGAGCTCTGTGCAGTAAATGGATAAATCCAGCATTTGTGCTGTGCTAGTTCAACTGGTACAGCTGTAATAAATCCTGCACAGCTGGATGTGAAGCCATGGTAAAAACAGCAGGAAAAGGTGAGCTCTTTTTAGTCTTGATTCTTCATGCCTGCAATGGAATTCACTTTGTTAATGTGCAGTACAGGTTTAAAACTAAGTATTTATATTATTATGCAAAATGTTGTACTATGGCTTTATAGTGTAAATAAGTGTCAATGCATGCATTTACTTTACAAATCTAAAACATAAACTAAAATAAGACTACTAACATGATAATGTCTCCCTCTAATGGTCAACCGCATCTATGAAGGCAAAGCACATCTTACGTTTAATGACGTTTAATGACGTTTAATGGCAGAAAAAAGTAAATACACTTTCTCTTTTCCTCATCTGTGTTAAGCGCTTTAGCACAATCTACATTTTAAAAAGCACTATATAACAAAGGAAGAATTTAATTGAATAGTAAAATGATAATATTAATAAAAATAAAATAATAATATAGTAGTTAATGGTTACAGGTTTCCAGCTTTAAAACACACACACACACACACACACACACGCACACACACACACACACACACAAAGGCTGAATTTACAAGTCCCCTAGAGTTAAATAGTTGAGTTTTACCAGGTTTGAATCCATTCAGCTGTTCTCCGGGTCTGGCAGGAGCATGTTTAGCTTAGCTTTGCATAAATCATTGAATCTGATTAGACAATTAGACTTAGCTTAAAAAACTGTTTTGATAATTTTCCTATTTAAAGTTTGACCAAGACAAGCTACAAAGACGAGAGACAAAAACCAGGAGAAACCAGAGAATGACCCGTGTAAACGGTGACAACACACAACAGACTGAAGGTTGACAATTCAAATTGTATGACTAATAGGCCTAACTTTCTATTCAATTTAGAAAATGTCTTGTTTATCAGAGCGAAAAATATCTCATAAAAACCTAACTCTTGATGGATGTTGTTCGGTTAAGTGCTTTTACTAACCCTACACTATTTCCCCACCGGTGTATGTTTTTTGTGTGTTTCTCTTTGTCTGTCACTTTGCCTTCACTAGGTATCACCTGCCACCGAGGTCCTATTGGATAACAGGGCTGTCTATCGTCTTCATCACTCGTTCTCGGGAAGTGGCAATGGACAGGGATCACCTGTAGTTTTGTGATGTCCGTTTAGGGGCTCTATTTTAACTTTCTTGGCCCAGAGTCTAAAGCGCATGGCACAAAAGCATTAAGGGTGTGTCAGAATCCACTTTTGCTTTTTTTAAGGACGGAAAAATTTGCTTTGCGCCGCGGCGCATGATCTAACAGGGTTGAGCTTATTCTCTTAATGAGTTATAGACGAATTACCAACCTACGTCACACATGACGTCACACGGGTTCCTGGTTGCAAAAAGAGACCGGTGGCTATAGCAAACATGTCGTGTTGTGCGGTAGGATGCCAAATTCAACCGTCCAAAACTAGAAAACTTTACATTTACCGTACACCACACTGCTTTTAATGCCAACCGTAGACGTCTTTGGCTAAAAGGGAGCTGAATGGAGTGATGACGAATGCTGGACTCTGCAGTTCTCATGTTATATCAGGTAAGTTCACGCTATGCTGAATCATACACATTACTCGTTTTTGATTGCAGCAATAATTTCAGCAAAAACAGTTACTCGTGGTTAATTAAACTGCAGACACTGAACGCTAAGAATGAAACGTGAAAGTGTAAGTTATTAAGGTAAAGTTGGTTTTATATTCACACATTCATTCAGTGCCAACTTGTGACACACTCCCTATATTGTTTACCACGGCACTTTGAATATTCAGTCTGAAATAACCTGCAAGTGTGACTTAAAAACAACATTACCACTGTTTATTTGACTGTGAACAATGTTGTACTTTGATAGTGATTGGCTGCTAATATGATTTCGCTATTTAGAGTTTGCAAATAATACTTTTATGAAATTATATTATTAAGGAGAAAATCCGAATGTGCGAATATAAAACCAACTTTACCTCTATGTGTAAGTTCACATACCCTGCCGTACAGTTGTACAGTAGTTTGCTGTAAGAATGCAGTTGTTTTGATGATTACCCAGGCCTTATATAGCTCCGTCTTTTTTCTTGTCTTTGGATAGGCAGAACCTCATTTTTTAGCACTGCAAAGTTTTCAATCTGGTAATCATGGAACATTATTTCTTGCACATGACCACACAGAACAATATTGTTGGCATCCAAAGACTTGTAGGCCTTTAACTTCTCTTTTGTAAAAACAATTGAAGTTTCAATGAGATAGTTGTATATTTGGGGCTGGATGCTTGGCCATTTCGTCTTATCCAATCTCCATAGGGAGGGTGCTATCGCAAATGGACCTGTCAGATTAACGCTGCTCACTGGGTGACAATCTGTTATAATACGCTGAAAGCATTATGTAAATAATATATATAATATGTAATCAATATAACTTATTTCTAAGACCACAACAAACTCTGTACCGCATTGGATATCATACCCTCGCTGTAAATGCTAGCACTCCCGTTTTGGTAATTGTAATTCGTCTATAGGTGTGAACATGGTTATTCGTCTATAGGTGTGTTTTGAGAATAAAATAATCAGTCTCAGCTCCCCTTTTCTTTAAGAGTCAGTTCCATCACACTATAGCACATTTGCTGTTAACATGGCAGACTTTGTAAGTGGAAAAACTGAACGCTTCACTAGCGAGAAAACAGTTAAGCAGGCGAGAATGATCAGAGAATGAGCCTCCTCACTTTCACTTTCTCTCTTTCGTGAATAAGGAAACGTGTTGTACCCACAGACATCTATTAGCCTACATAATTAATTTCATTTGTTAAGCGCAAAAATTTGTTTCAAAACTATTTCTAAATTCAGTTCTAATTTCCAGCAAACGAATAAATGAACAATAATAATGAAGTGTGGTCAAACAACTGAGTTATATGAGGCAAATCTAAGCTTGTTTTTTTATAAAACAAATATAAATATGCATATAATAAATAATACTACTACTAATAATAACATTATACAAAATGCTAATTGTCATGAATAAGCTGAAAAAGCCCCCAGAGATGAAGTAGGCATGGAAGCAGTGGTTTTTCTATTTATGTAGAAAATAATAATTTTTTAAATTATTTTTTTTAACCTTTAATTCTTTTTTATTTGTAAAGATATTTGTGTATTGCTGTACATCCTGTGTGTATTAAGCAATGTGTAAGTGAGGCGCACAACTAACGCGCTCTGCGGTGGACTGTAGACCTGCTCACAGCTGGTCTATTGTGCAGTCTATTTTAGTTCCTCAAAATAGCAACGCGCACATATGAGCGCAACTGCATTAGCTATTTAAACAGGATGGTGCAAAACATGAAAATGACACTTGCTTCGAGCTGAAACTAGCAAACAACAATTGCGTCGCGGTGTTTGATAAGACCCTGCATGTTACTTTTTAGTGTTCAGCCTTTACCAAGACTGTCTGGAACGATCTATTTGCTGACATAATCTTCCGTCATATGTAACATCTGAGTCTGTGACGTATGTCGTTAAAGCTTTTACTCCATTGAAACCGGTCATAACTACTGGCTTCAGACGAGGGAGACCTGGAACAGCCTAGTAAGTCATGTAATGTTTCCACAATCTGAATTATTGTATGGATGGATTTTCATTCTCTTTTCTTCATCTATGTTAAGCTGATTTAGCACAATCATTGTAAAAAGCTTTATAAAAAAAGAAGAATTGAATACTAATATAATATTAAGGAATTCAATGGTTACAATCATTATATCATCTTTTGTGTTCAACAAAAGAAAGAAACTCAAACAGGTTTTGAAAGGGTGAGTAAATAATGACATGGACTATCACTATAAGTTTTAAACTAAAGGCTAACTGGTAAAGCAGACCACTCCATCACATGGCATACAGTGCAGTTAGATGACATTAATTCCAGTTCTAAAACCTTCATGTTTGTTGAGTTTGGATTTTATACCGGTATTGTTGAACTTGACAGCTTTATTCTTCTGGTCGGTTTGAGAGGTACATGTAATAATTTTAAATGTGCATTGCAGGAAACTCGTTTACTGTACAGTTTGTTTTGTTCTTAGTGCTCCAGAATAGGAAACTGCAGCTAGAAATTCACAATGATGTTGAAGCCATGGTGCCATCTGCTGGTATGTATAGTTACTCCAATGTGCTGTATATCTAAAATAACCTTGTGGATCTTTCCACAAATTTAGCATTCATTCATTGAAAAACACTGTACATTTATTTTTCCACTGTGAAATATCTACATTTGTTTATATCTTCATATAGGTAATCACATTTGATTTGTCCATAGTACATCTGTTAATGTAAAAGTTTAGTGAATTACTTTTTTTGTTTTTTTGAGGAAAAGTGTAAACAAGTCTCAAATTTGCAGCCTACTTTTTCACATTACTTAATTGAAACATGTATTTCTTAAATCTCTTTATTGATTAAAAACAAGAAGAAGTGGCAGATTTTAGGGGTTAATAATTTTGACCTTAAAATGTTTTTTTTTTAATTAATAACTGCTTTTATTCTAACTGAAATGAAACAAGACTTTCTCCAGACGAAAAAAATATTATCAGACATACTGTGATTTTTGATATCATTTGGAAAATATTCAAAAAAGAAAAAAGAATTCAAAGGGGGGCTAATAATTCTGACTTCAACTGTATGCATACAGATTTTTTTTTTCCATTTATTCGTTCATTAATTAAGTTTCTGTTAACTTTTTGTGTATTCTTGTCATTCTCCCTGTGCTTTTTGTTTATTGTTTGATCCAAACAATACTAAATATATAAAAATGAAGCAAAAATCATAAATTGAATTTACAACATCACAATTTTAGGTCATGGAGTATTAAACTTGTAACATCTGTTGGACTGCTGAGGCTTACTTGAAAAAATTGTCTATAATAATAATAAAAGATTCCACAAAATTCTCATATTAGATTAGCAAATGCAATCTAACTTGCAATAAACCTTAGCATTTCTGAAGATATACAATTCACACACACAGCTTTTTGGGAGAAATGCACTTTATTGTGAACGTTAACACACAGTACACTACTGTTTTAATATGTTCCAGAGTCAAATCTTTTTAACTTATCAGGCACAACAACAGCAACTACGTGAGCTTTGCTGAATCAGGAACAATGATTATTTTATTACATTTTTTTAAAGAAAATGAAAGGAATCAGATTAGGCTCATTTCATTTCATTGAGCCACAGTGGAAAGAAAAAAAAAAACAGACAACAATAAAGATTAATGTTTCTATAAATCAATCCACAAAATATTCTCTATAGCCATTTTAAGGATAAATCATTCTCTGAATAGGTAAAAAACATATTTCATTTTTATAATAGACTCATTTTCAAGTGCACGACGGTACATTTTTGGACAAAGTGCTCACAGCTGGAGGACACATGATAAAAAGCATAAAAGCTTACAAACACAGAGACACACTCAGTAGAAATATGCAACTGCCTACATTTAAAAAACCAAAACATTCTTACTGCAGTTTCTAGTGAACATTAGAGGCAAAAACAACCAAAAAAACGTTTGTTCTTTTTGACAAAGATTATTAGGGCCGAAACAATTAGTCGCCGATGTCAACTATAAAAAAAAAATTGTCGACTAATACTCTTTTTGTCGACTTGGATTGGCTGAAAATGATATTTTTTTATTGTGCTTTGCTGGATAATAAATCCTTTAGATGGATAATTTAAACTTCTCATGACTGATCTGTCTACACTGAAAAAAAACGATTCATTGCATTGGATTTACTACATTTTTTAAAGGTAAATTGTTGCAAACATTTTTTTTGTTGGCTGAATTTAAACAAACAAATAAAATTTTGTAATTAATTCATTTATTTTCCTTCAGCCTAATCCCTTATATATCAGGGGTCACCACAGCGGAATGAATCGCCAACTATTCCAGATGTTTTACACAGCGCATGCTCTTCCAGCTTCAGCCATGCCAACATGGGGAGAACATGCAAACTCCACACAGAAATGACAACTGGCCAAGACGGGACTCGAAACAGCAAGCTTCTTGCTGTGAGGTGACAGTGCTAACCACAGATCCACCATGCTGCTCTAAATTTAGTGATGTTCAACCTAATTTGTTTGTTTAAATTCAGCCTATATAAATTGCTTGCAACAATTTGCAATGAACCATTTTATTTCAGTGCATTAGCCATGAAAAAAAAGGTCTTTTGATTTCTGTCACGTATACAAAACGTTATGTTAATTTAATTACATTTTATTTTAAAACTTAGGATTCCGTTATAATGTCATCTTGTGGTCAGACCTGAAAATTCATTTGTGGCGCGAACTCTTACAGTGCATTGTGGGAATTTTCTAGCTATTGAATGTACATGGGTTGTACACTTGTTATTGTGGGATTGATCGAGCGCATATCAGAACAACCACTATGGCACAGGTGTCCAACTCATTTCATGGAGGGCTGCAGCTCTGCACAGTTTAGTTCCAACCCTAATTAAACACACTTGCCTGTAGGTTTTAAACAAGCCTGAAGGACTCAAATAGTATGATCAGGTGTGTTTAATTAGAGTTGGAACTAAACTGTGCAGAGCTGCGGCCCTGCAGGAACTGAGTTTGACACCCCTGCACTAGAGTCTGAGCTTACGAAATAATGTAGTATGGCGCTGCGAAAAGGGGCGGGATTAAACAAGATGATTAGACATTTAAAAAAGCAAGCGATTTGTCCATGTTTAACATTTCTGTCCAGAGAGGTCATGTTTTGATCCTCGATTGGTCTCGCGCCGTCAAGTGATGTGATTTTGCAGGTCAGAGTTCACCAAGCTTGAACTTTGCAATGCAGCAAACTGCGAAACTTGTGGCATGAGCTTGCGTTTTCGGTCTGATACATTCGCGTGTGTATGAATGGAAGTCTATGGGGAGAAAAGTGCAGTGTGACCGCAGCTCAAGTTTGTTGGAGTTGGGCTGGAACTAAACTGTGCCGTCCAGTAACTGAGTTTAACAGTCCTGCACTATGGTTTTGGGCAACAGTACAAATGACTTCTCCCACAAATAATGCACTATTTAACAGTAAAGGGGGCGATTTTAGATACAGCGATGGGCAAGTTTCTCAAAACGGATGTTAAATTTAGCAGTTTTAATAAACTAGGTACTTTTTATTAAAAAGGTGATAATAAATTATGAACTTAAACGTCTTCGGTCTATGCTAGGGTGAGGTTAGCAATCACACTACATTTGAATTGCGGATGGCCCCAACCAATATGCTCTCTACCCTGATCTTATAAGGAAACGTAACTATTTTACGTTTTGTTGGTTTAGTGGCAGGGCGACACGGTGGCTCAGTGGTTCGCACTGTCGCCTCACAGCAAGAAGGTCACTGGTTCGAGTCCCAGCTGGGTCAGTTGGCATTTCTGTGTGGAGTTTGCATATTCTCCCCGTGTTCGTGTGCGTTTCCTCCGGGTGCACCGGTTTCGACCACAGTCCAAGGACATGTGGTATAGGTGAATTGAATAAACTAAATTGGCCGTAGTGTATGTGTTTGAATGAGTGTGTATGGATGTTTCCCAGTACTGGGTTGCAGCTGGAAGGGCATCCGCTGTGTAAAACATATGCTGGATAAGTGGTGGTTCATTCCGCTGTGGCGACCCCTGATGAATAAATGGACTAAGCAGAAGGAAAATGAATGAATGGTTTAGTGGCTAATTCGTATAAGTCCAGTACGATTTTTTAAAGAAGACATGGCACCAAATGCAACCTCTAAACTCAACCATCATTGGTGGATGAGCAAATCGTAATTCTCTAAATGAGATTGTACAAATTCATACAAATTAGCCACTAAATCAAAAAGTTCCAAATTGCCATGAGATTGTATTGCTCTGCCTCACCAATTTGGCCATAGCCAACTGAACTGCACCAGGCATTATGGATCGCTCACACTAGTCAAACAAACTAGTATTTGGGGTCAATTGGGCTCAGGTTGGCAAGTGATATGAGTCTTATGACTTAATTTTTTTCCATATTTGTAAAAACTTAAAAACAGACATGTTAGGAAGAATATCGTATCAGTTACTTATGAGAAAGTCTCTGCTTGTCATATTATTTGTACTATAAAAAAATATTTTATAATTTTTCTAATAATTGTTTGCCGATTATTATTTTGCCATTGTAGGTGTAAATGTAAGTAAATGCCTTTTTTTGTCCTTCAATGTTTTTTCGTTAAATCAAACTGTTGACATAAAGATTCTGCCGTCAAGAGATTTGTTTACAACATTATACTTTTATTTTTGGTTTGTAGTGCAAATGATTAATTGACAGAATCAGAAAACTGAAAAAGAGTGATCTGTTCAGTTTGATCAAAGTTCATTAAAATATCTCAAGTTCATTTCAAATGCTGAAAACTATTATTTTTTAAATTATTACTTAGGATCTACAACTGTTTAACTCATCGCAAAAGCTGAACAATCATTCAAAACCTACTGATTGGTTATTGAAATTTTCAATGATTATTTGTTGGTTAATTACTTTTTTTTTTTTTTTTGCTGCCCTAATGATTACAGGAGTGAGGATGAAAATCATGAAGAAGAAATCTGCAATCGACAA
Organism: Danio aesculapii; assembly: GCF_903798145.1. Classification (NCBI taxonomy): domain Eukaryota; kingdom Metazoa; phylum Chordata; class Actinopteri; order Cypriniformes; family Danionidae; genus Danio; species Danio aesculapii. The sequence continues at coordinate 46,036,966 of NC_079450.1, read as the reverse complement.
ACATGATATGATGTGCCTTTTTTGGACATCATGCCATATAAATGTAGGCAGAGGGAGCCTGGAATGCTACACACTCATGGCGGACACCTTTGTGACAATCACGAACGCACACATATACATATTTTGCCAATAAATAGCATGAATCAGCGATAGAGTGGAATTAAGACAGTGTGAAAGCAGACGAGGTACAAATCAGCTGTTTGACTCATTGTGATGCCCACTGCAGTGGTCAGTGTAGTCGTTCCTGAAGCAGCTCCGATGCCAGCTGTCGGATGTGGCACCAGGCCTCCTGGACATGCCGTGACTCAGTAGCACGGGCACACACAGCGAACCGCAGAACAAACTTGCCAGCCAATTGGCAAGGAACGAGATGAATCTTCCGTGCACTGTTGATCCTCTTCAGCAGATTTTCACTTAATTCATTGGAGCCCTGCAAGGTTTAATGCACAAGTAAGTATACTTTGTAACTGCTCCCTTTCAAGGATACATAACTCAAATTCACTATAGTGTTCAGTACTAAAAATATTAGCTCTTTGTGTGCGCGCTTATGAATTTCATTGAACACAAAATTAGATATTCAAAAGAATGCAAGAAAAAAGCAGGCAATAGCTATGTTTCTATACAAAGATGTGAATTATGCTAAAAATTGAAATATTGCACAAAAGATTTGTGAGTAATGCAACATTTCCATCCAATGAGTTATATAGAACTAAATCTTCACTTCCTGATAAACTGTCATTAAGTATCAAAAAGAAACCTCTGTGATAGGGCCCAGTATTATTCAAATCACAACTAAAATGCAAATAAGCAGCCATTGACTTCACTTGCATTTTTTGTTCGTACTATGGATGTCAATAGCTATGTTTCTATTTACCTATTTTTAAGTGCATTTTGGATTATCTCATTGGAAATGCCAAGATGTGATTTAAATTTTGAAAATGTGCATAAAAAATGGTTGTGCACAACTGAGTAGAATAAACTTTATAAGACTCTATAAGAAAACTACAATTAAAACACTTTTACTGAAAGAATTTTTTGTATACGCAACAAAAAAAGTCTTGTGATTCTGAAATCAGTGTATCCCGATTATTGTTTTTCCTTATCATGGAGGCCTAAATCGAAACCGAATTCTGATTTATTGCCCAGCCTTGGTTAATAGTATCAGTGAACCCATAGCGATCTTGACTTTGTGCACGTGTAGGTTACTAAGGGTTGACAGAGCATTATTTTATTTTGAGGTCGATTAAATTATTGGTCGGGACATTTCAGTAATTGGTGGATATTGGTGGGGACACGTCCCTTCCGTCCATGCCAATTCTATGCCCTTGTATAGCACTATATGTGTCACGGATTGGCCAGGCTCTTCCACCAATTCCACACAGCGCCCATCATCACCGGAGTTCTAATCATGCACAGCTGCACCCAATCACTCAAACACACTATATAAGCACACACCTCACTTCAGTCATTGTCCGGTCTCGTTTCTACGAAGCGGACTCATAGAGAGTACCCTCCTGGTATTCACTATCCTCTTACTCAGCATTTGATACTTACCTGTTCTCTGTTTACTTCCAGTTTGTCCAGCGTTCCCCGTGTCCTGTCAGAGTTGAGTGTTTCGTCAGTCTGTCTTCCCCACAATCCATCTGGTGTGTGCATTCGGTCTTCCTCAGTGTCTGTCATCCGTCCTGCTTCAGAGAAGGAATATACTATCAACCAGAACTTCATTCACTTTCCCATTGTCCTCCTGCTGTTGCTCCGCTGTTAAAATAAATACAGTTTAATATTTACTCACCCTGTTTGTCCGTCTGCTTCCCTAACAGAAGACCGGACCATACAGTTTACAGCATGAGCACTCCCGATCCCATTCAGGAGTTGGTGGACTCGCTGAAGAGAGTCCTTCTACCATCTGCACCACTTCCCGAAGCACCACCAGCACCGAGCACTTCTTCGCCGTCCACCCACTCATCCAGTCCCATGGCTCGACCAGCGCCCTACTCTGGCGGCGCGGAGGAGTGCAATGGATTCCTTTTACAATGTTCTCTTGTATTCACTATGCAACCTGATTTATATCCCACAGATCGGTCGAAGATTGCTTTCATTATCTCCCTTCTCTCTGGATCCGCTCTCCGGTGGGCTGAGACCATCTGGCAGCAAGCTGGACCGGTAACGAATTCCATTCATACATTCACGAAGTATTTTAAAGAGGTCTTTGGTCGTGAGGATGGAGAAGTGGCAGCTGGAGAGCAATTATACCACCTAAAACAAGGAGCCATGTCCACACAGGACTATGCCCTCCGATTTCGTACTCTGGCTGCTGCTAGCGGCTGGAATGAGCGATCTCTCCTTACTACTTACCAGTTCGGATTGGCACCCCACCTTCGAATACAGTTAGCAGCCTTAGACGATACTATGGGTTTGGAAAAATTTATCCAACGTTCTCTTCGATGTTCTGATCGTTTGAAAATCTACCAACATGATCCTGAACCAGTCCCTCAAGCACTCCTCCGTCCGTCAGAGCCCGTGGCCCCTCCCGAACCAGAACCCATGATTATTGAATCTGGTAGACTCACAACCACTGAGCGACAGAGGAGGCTGAACCGGGGTCTGTGTATGTACTGTGGTGCCGAAGGACATGCCAGACTGAACTGTCCCATTCGCTCCTTGGTGAGTGTGTTCAGTTCTACCATTGAGAAAATGCACCCCCTCACCACCAATGTTCAGTTAACTACCCACTCTCTCTCTGTTGCAGCTACGGCCCTTATCGACTCCGGTTCAGCTGGAAACTTCATCTCGTACGCCCTCTGTTGCCACCTCCAGCTCCGCACCGAAGCCTCGAAGCACATCTACCAGATTCAACCCATAACCAACGATATCACTTCCCAGGCACGTATACATCGTAAATGTGAATCCATCAATCTCCAAGTTGGATTGCTTCACAAGGAGGAGATTCAATTCCTGGTTCTGGAGTGTGCCACCATGGACATCATCCTAGGGCGCCCGTGGCTGGTGAAGCACGATCCCATCCTCTCTTGGGGTACAGGAGAAATAAAGAAATGGGGTAAAGAATGTATGTCAAGCTGTTTTCCCGATCTACCTTTACAACCTCAACGACCCCTTCCGGTCTACGTCACCTCTGTCGAAAGTCCAGTCGAGAAATGATCCATTCAGATCCCGAAGATCTACTCCTCATACGAGGACGTATTTTGCCCCAAGAGAGCTTACCAGCTACCTCCACATCGGCCATGGGACTGCGCCATAGACCTGATTCCTGATGCTCCAATGCCCAGAGGTAGGATCTATCCGTTGTCCCTTCCGGAGACTAAGGCCATGGAGGAGTACATTCAGGAGGCTCTGAGTCAGGGGTATATCCGCCCTTCCACCTCACCTGCGGCATCAAGTTTTTTCTTTGTGGCTAAGAAGGATGGAGGTTTGCGGCCATGCATCGATTACCGAACGCTCAACCAAGGAACAGTCAAATTCAGGTACCCACTTCCTCTCGTCCCTGCAGCCCTGGAACAACTCCGATCGGGCCGGATATTCACCAAGTTGGACCTCCGCAGCGCATACAACCTGGTACGAATACGCGAGGGGGACGAATGGAAGATGGGGTTTGTGACCCCTACTGGGCACTACGAGTATCTGGTCATGCCCTATGGTCTGGTCAACGCCCCCTCCGTATTCCAAAATTTCATCCATGAAGTCCTCCGGGAGTTCCTCCATCTCACGTCATTGTCTACATAGATGATATCCTGATTTACTCCCGGAGTGAGGCCGAACATCGCCACCATGTTGCGGAGGTCCTGCAAACCCTCCGGAAACACAAATTATATCTCAAAGCTGAAAAATGCTCATTCCACTTACCATCTGTGCAGTTTCTGGGATACATAATAGATCAAGAAGGGGTTCGTATGGACGAGAGGAAGGTCACTTCAGTTATCTCCTGGCCAGAACCCAAGACCATAAAAGAACTTCAACGATTCCTAGGGTTTGCAAATTTCTATCGACGTTTCATTCAGAACTACAGTATCATTACCGCTCCTCTCACCAACCTCCTCAAAGCTAAACCCAAGAAATTATCCTGGCCTCCTGAAGCCGCCGCAGCCTTCCAAAGTCTCAAAGATTCCTTCACTCAAGCTCCACTCCTGACTCACCCAGATCCTGACCTGCCTTTCGTGGTTGAAGTGGATGCATCAACCACTGGAGTGGGAGCCATCCTTTCACAGTCCCACGGTACTCCCAAGTTACTCCATCCATGTGCCTATTTCTCCCGGAAGCTTAGCCCGGCGGAAAGGAATTATGACATCGGGAACCGAGAACTTCTCGCCATCAAGCTCGCCTTGGAGGAGTGGCGACACTGGTTGGAGGGGGCCAAACATCCCTTCCAGGTGATCACAGACCATAAAAACCTACAATATCTCAAAGATGCTAAAAGACTCTGTCCTCGTCAGGCCCGTTGGTCATTGTTCTTTTCCAGATTTCATTTTTCAATATCCTATCGACCAGGATCAAAAAATATCAGAGCAGACGCACTTTCCAGAATTCATGATCAGCAAGAAACCACTGAAATCCCGGCCAAGATCCTTCCAGAACACATTGATATCTGCCCCATCCAATGGTCTGCTCCTCCAGCCATCGCCACTCCTGACCCCATACCTCCGCCGGGCTGTCCCCCTAATCGGCGATTTGTCCCTGAAAATCAACGGGTAGATCTCATCCATTCTAGTCACGCATCTCTGGGCACTGGACATCCCGGGGCCAACAATACCCTCTCGCTGCTATCCCAACGTTTTTGGTGGCCGGACATGGCTAGGGATGTGAGAAGGTATGTACAAGGCTGCAGAGAATGTGCCATATCGAAGAGTCCTCGACATCTACCTGCAGGAAAACTCCATCCCGAACCGTCCCTGGTCACACCTAGGAGTAGATTTTATGACGGACCTTCCTTCCTCCGATGGTAATACCTGCATCCTGGTCATAGTAGATCGATTCTCAAAATTCTGTCGTCTGATTCCCCTGAAAGGTCTTCTCACGGCCCTAGGAACAGCAGAAAATCTTTTTAACCATGTCTTTCGATGTTTTGGACTCCCAGAAGATATAGTCTCGGACCGAGGTCCTCAATTTATTTCCAGACTATGGAAAGCATTCTTCAAACTCCTAGGTGTGACTGTCAGCCTCTCGTCTGGATATCATCCTCAAACCAACGGCCAGACGGAGAGGAAGATTCAGGAAGTGGGACGGTTCCTCAGGACCTTCTGTCACGGTCACCAGAATTCCTGGAACCAGTTTCTGGGCTGGGCAGAATACGCCCAGAATTCATTGCGACAACCTACCACAGGACTAACGCCATTCCAGTGTATCCTAGGATTTCAACCTCCACTCTTTCCCTGGGATGGCGAACCCTCAGATGTACCAGCAGTGGATCACTGGTTTTCGGGAAAGCGAGAGGGTCTGGGACGAGTCACATCACCACCTTCAGAGGGCAGTTCGTAGAGCTAAGGAAGTGTCAGACAGGAGGAGGAATATAGGGCCTGTCTATAATCCCGGGCAGAAGGTTTGGCTCTCCACCAGGGACATTCGCTTACGACTGCCCTCCAAAAAACTTAGTCCCAGATTTGTTGGTCCCTTCACCATCCTGGAACAGGTCAACCCTGTCACCTACAAGCTACAACTACCACCTCAGTACAGAATCCATCCCACATTCCACGTATCACTACTTAAACCCTATCACAACCCTCTGATTCCCTCCACAGAGCCTGGCCACGAAGAGGAACCCCCTCCCCCACTGATGTTGGAAGAGGGTTCCGTCTACACAGTCAAGGACATTCTACGGTCCCGGCGTCGTGGTGGTCAACTAGAATACCTCGTTGACTGGGAGGGATATGGACCAGTGGAGAGGTCGTGGGTCCCCAGATCCGACATCTTAGATCCCGCACTTATGGAGGAGTTCCACTCCAATCACCCCGAGTTCCCAGCACCTCGCGGACGAGGTAGACCACCACGGCGCCGGAGGTTTAGGCCCTCAGGAGCGGGCCCTGGGGAGGGGGGTAATGTCACGGATTGGCCAGGCTCTTCCACCAATTCCACACAGCGCCCATCATCACCGGAGTTCTAATCATGCACAGCTGCACCCAATCACTCAAACACACTATATAAGCACACACCTCACTTCAGTCATTGTCCGGTCTCGTTTCTACGAAGCGGACTCATAGAGAGTACCCTCCTGGTATTTACTATCCTCTTACTCAGCATTTGATACTTACCTGTTCTCTGTTTACTTCCAGTTTGTCCAGCGTTCCCCGTGTCCTGTCAGAGTTGAGTGTTTCGTCAGTCTGTCTTCCCCACAATCCATCTGGTGTGTGCATTCGGTCTTCCTCAGTGTCTGTCATCTGTCCTGCTTCAGAGAAGGAATATACTATCAACCAGAACTTAATTCACTTTCCCATTGTCCTCCTGTTGTTGCTCCGCTGTTAAAATAAATACAGTTTAATATTTACTCACCCTGTTTGTCCGTCTGCTTCCCTAACAATATGTTTGTTTTGGCTTTTTTTTTTTTAATTGCTGAATGCCTTAATTTTAAATAGCTTTGGACAAAATCGTCTGCTAAATGACTAAATGTAATGTAAAATGTTTTTCCCCAACAATTTTCAAAATATTTTCCTTTGTGTTCAGCAAAAAAAAAAGAAACTCAAACAGGTTTTAAAGAAGTGGAAGATGAGTAAATAATGACAGAATTTTAATTTTTGGCTATCCATTTAAATGATGTTTGACTGTATACCAATTTCATCCCTTGGCTACCACCAGTGTCATATTGCTTTGTTCTTGGAACTTTGAAAAGTGAAGCTTTGAAAAAATAAAACACAAGTTAGTAGATAAAAATGGCACTAAATTAAGTATTTAAGCCTCATAAAAATGACAGGGAAAACTGCAACAAGCTCAACTTTTTGAGAAGAATAACCACTCCTTTTCACCTGGGTTGCTAAATGTACAGTACACGGAAAACAATTTTTGTTGAATTTAAACAAACAAATTAAATGTAGTAATGTTCAACTTAATTTCTTTGTTTAAATTCAACCCAAATAAATTGTTTATAACCACTTAACTTAGTTATAAACCACTTAACCGCTTAAAAATTAATCTTTGAATTTTTTTTTTCAGTGTACAGTGATGTTTGATGAATATGTTAATGTTTCATATACAGGGAAAAGTCATGAAATTTTGACATGGCATTTTCCAGCCCTGGAAAAGTTTTGGAAAATCAGAAAAACCCCAAAAGTATTGGAAAAGTCGTGGAAAACAGATATCGGTATACTTGAATATAGGTTAGTTGTCTTTACTTCTTTTCTGTCCTTGGCCAATCACATACTCTCACATTATTAATGCGGTGTAAGCATTATCTAAATAAATTTTACATAGATTTTAAATTGAAACGAAATAGATTGTATGTTTTACAATCTATGTTTTAAACATAGATTGTTTTAAACATAGATTTTGGTACAAGCATGTTTTACAAGATGCTGTAATAAATTTAAACATGCATTGCTTTTTACCACGCATACCACGAAAATTTACCTGAAAGTCTTGCAAAAATCATGGAAAAGTCATGGAATTTTAGTAGTTAAAATGTGTATTAACCCTGCATATGACATAAAACTATGTTGTTATGTTTTAGAAGTTGATAAACTATAACTGAGATGATTAAACATGGATAAAGATTAAATTACAATAATCAAATTGCTACAATCAGCAGTGAATGTTTTATAACTCATATTTCTAATACTGTAGGTTTCCACATATAAAGTTGACATCAGAATTATAAGCCCCCCTTTGAATTTTTTTCTTTTTTAAAATATTTCCCAAATAATGTTTAACAGAGCAAGGAAATTTTCACAGTATGTCTGATAATATTTTTTCTTACTTGTTTTATTTCGGTTAAAATAAAAGACGTTATAACATTTTTTTAAACCATTTTAAGGACAAAAATTATTAGCCCCTTTTAGCTAATTTGTTTTGCGATAGTCTACAGAACAAACCATCGTTATACAACAACTTGCCCAATTACCCTAACCTGCCTAGTTAATCTAATTAACCTAGTTAAGCCTTTAAATGTCACTTTAAGCTGTATAGAAATGTCTTGAAAAATATATAGTCAAATATTATTTACTGTCATCATGACAAAGATAAAATAAATCAGTTATTAGAAATGAGTTATTAAAACTATTGTTTTTAGAAATGTGTTTAAAAAATCTTCTCTCCATAAAACAGAAATTGGGGGAAAAATAAACGGGGGCTAATAATTCAGGTGGGCTACTAATTCTGACTTCAACTGTATGTAACAAGTGTTATTGTTTTTACAATGTTTTATTGTTATCATATTGTAACATCATTGTTCTTAATATCTGAGCTGATGTAAGTTGAATAACATGCTTTTTTGTTTAAATAACAACAGAAAATTCCATATTGTCAGTTGTGGCTTTATATTGACAGTTAAATATTTTCAAAATAAAACAGAATTTAGCAAAATTAACATGGATTAAAATTATCATGTCATTTTGAAGTACTAAACATTTAATAAATATCTGGATGCTTTTCATAGTTCATGCACGAAAGGTTTAAAACTCACGTTTAAAAAATGTATCTACCTGTTTTTAGTTGCTGCTTTCCACAACATGATTTTGTGTAATTTGCAGCTCTCTTTGCACAGCTTGCACAAATTAAAATAAGTCATACTGCAATTTTCCATAGTTAACCACCTCCCAGAGCCAAGCTATTATAACCACAGGCAGAGATGTGTTTGTTTCTGTAGTGAAAGTGTTTTTCTCTGACCTTGAGTCTAAAGCAGACGAGACCCATCACCACATCAGCTGAGATCTCAAAGCGTTGATCTGCTCTCACTAAAGACTCGAACTCTTTAGCCAGTCCTACATGCTGAAACAAGATCGACAATGCATTGCAGACATGACATTTGCATAGTTTAACAAACAGACAGATAGATTTATATACAGGGCCTAAAAATAACACTCGCTAAGCACCAAATGCAAGTAAAAATAAGTGTTGGCGAGTATTTATAGTATTGTCAGTTGTCAAGTAAAAATTTTATATTGCAATGTAGCAGGTGAGTTTTCTTAGAGATTCCTTTTTTAGTCTTGAATAAACTCAAGGACTGCATTTAAATCACGTTTGCAGTGTATTTCTGAGTCGAAATGCTCATCCAGATCTTATTGTCATAAACACTGTTTTGTCTAAAATGAAAGAGTTTGAGAGACATTCTCTGTGCACACATTCTAAAAGTGAGAGTAGCAGAAAACCTTTGCTTGCTTTTCCTCAGTAACTTATAGACTTACTCTGTCCCCACTCCCCATCTCTAATATTAACATCATATAGCAATCTGAAATATTTACTGTGCCTAGAACACACATTAAAAAATGAGTTAATTGTGTAGTATGTAAGTTTGGCTCCTAGTAGATGAACTGGCTGGTTGCCATATTGATGTAAGTGTGCCTGACTATCAAGCCTGGTGCTGTGTTCACACCAGATGCAACAAGCGGGGATAAATCACGCTATCCGCGCGTAAATAGACGCATGAACATTTTGAGTTTACTCACTTCATTCGCGTGTCAAATTTACTGAGCAATAGATGCGGATTCGTGTCATGGGCAGGGCTTCTGTCTGCCCGGTGACTGTAGCTTCATTGCTAAATGGCTAACATGGATTTTATTGAGAGAACAGCTGTGTTCATGTGCTTTATGAAGGCTGAAAAACAGTATAGATTTGTTTGGAGCTGTGTCTGAGTCCACTAGATCCAGCTCTATAAGCTCATAAACTCCTCCAGAAACTTTCAGCGGTGATGTGCTGGATAAGTTGGAAGTTCATTCTGCCAGATTAATAAAGACGCAACCCCAAATTAATAAAGAGACTAAGCCAAAAAAAAAAAAAAAAGAATGAATTTCGCAGTGAATATAAATATATATATTTTGGTGCGTTTAAAACAAAACTGTTATCTTCAATTAATTAGTTTGGTCACGTAACACCTTTGTAAATATAAAGATAATACACTTAAATTCTATTGAGGTGTTCCAAAAAAGGTTATTATCTCAGATTAGTTTCAGTTTTGGCTTTGGTACTGACAAATGTATACAGAATATAATATTGTACAGCATTGTATTGAAAACGTTCATATAAAAGAGAGATCTGTGAGGCGTGTACTCATTTATGCTCAACACTTTTTATTAGCACATTGATTGATTGATTGATTGATTGATTTATTGATTGATTGCCCTAAGAGAAGCAAAATAGTAAATTCAGGTGTGAAATAATAACAGTATTTTCAGCTTTGGATAAAGTACTCCCTCTAACATACCAGCAGAGGGCAGTAAATTCGGATAAAATAACCAAAATATCAGTTCAGGGAATATTCATGTGCTAATCATGTAGATCTAATTAGCTAAACAGATTCAATTTAACAGCAATCAAAGCTTTAAGTCTGATTACTGGAATTTAATCTGACCATGCAATTTCCTCATTCTCAGACAGTTATTCTTTGTGGCTTCTGTTCAGACCTGACCTGAGTCATTCAGAAGCAGTGTACTGCATGAAGCTATGAGAAGTACAACTGGGAAATGATGCACTTTGCAGATTGATCTCTATGATCTTTTATTATCTATATGTGTTTTTAAAGAATGCATACACATTAAAAAAAAAAAAAAAATATATATATATATATATATATATATATATATATATATATATATATATATATATATATATATATATATATATATATATATATATATATATATATATATTGAATATTGGCCAGATTTCCTGTAAAGTAAGGTGACTGTTTTCTGGGAACAATCCCAATTTTTGTTGTAATACATATGAATCAATCAATCAATTTAAAAAATCCAGTTTAACATTAAAATGCAAGCATACGTATATTAAAATACACATTATGTGCCTAAAAATTTTACTTACTTATAGGGTATATTTAACCTCTAGGCTAGTTCTGCAGGTTTTAAACCACTGACTTAATATTTGTGCAATTACTGTATGAATGAACCATATGGAATCAACAATGGTTTGAACCATTATAGGGGTGACCAATGCCACCCATTTAAATTCTTACCCTGATCACACTGTAAATAATAATGACAAAAAAGCCATCACAACAAAAGCTTTTATGTTACTTGAACTGATTTTAATCTTAAGTTAATCAGGTTTCAACAAATTTTTTAAGTTATACAAAGTTTAGCTTCATATTTTAGTCAGTTTGACTGATGTAAGTTGAGATCACTAGAAAAGATCAATTGATTCAACTCAAAAATTTAAGGCAGTATAAGATATTTTTTTACAGTGCATAAGTGATTGGCTATTTTGAACCACTGAACTTAAAAACGCCCCTTTGTTTCTCAGAACTGGTCTGAATATCATACAGTATAGTTCATGAGCAAAAAAGATAATGTAATGATGTCTTAGAAAGGTTAAAAAGATTTGCGTCATTCCAAATAGACTATGAAGCCAAATAAGATGTGAATGTCAGGGTTATCTTGACAGACAGCATGGGTTAAGGACAGTTACCTTGCGGATGTAGGCTTGGAGAGCTTTGAGTCCGTACATGCGGAACACAAACCACATTTTGAGAGAGCGAAACCTCCGACCCAGCGGGATCTGCCAGTGCTGAAGGGAGATGAGATGAGATGAGATATGACAACTGTGCACACACAAATACACATGAAACACAGACGCAAACCAGCACACATAAACTTATGCTTAAACTAAAGTTTGTACTTCGATGTTCTCTCAAAATGTATACAGACTTACATTCACATTTAAATACATTAAACTAACTATTGTGTACTATACATGAATAAAATTTTACAGTTAAAGCGATAGGTCACCCAAAAATTAAGAATTGACCGCCATTTGCTCACACTAGATTTGTTCCAAACCAAGTTATTTTTTGTTCTGTTTAACACACACAAAAAAGATACTGTATAGTGAAGATTGTTGACTGTTGGCGTCAGCAGGATTTTTAAATGTTTTAAAATAAGCTTATCCTGCTCACCAAGGCTGCATATATTTCATCAAAAATATATATATTTTTTATTAATAAAATGTTATTGCACTATAAAACAACTGTTAAAAAGTAGTTTATAATTTAATCATTTATTCCAGTGATTTTAAAGATAAATTTTCAGCTTCATTACTCTAATATTAATTATTATTATTATTATTATTATTATTATTATTATTATTAATGTAATAGTAATGAAAGCAATAATGACTGGCGTAATAATTTCATTTGAAACTACATACAATAAGTAATAAATATATATTTAATAAATAAGTATTGAACTTTTTTTTATTTAATAAATGCCGCCTTGATAAACAGAATCTTTTTGTTTACACTTTTAAATAAAATTAAAAACTCAACCCAAACTTTTTGACCATAATAGTTTTAATAACTCATTTCTAATAACTGATTTATTTTATCTTTGTCATGATGACAGTAAATAATATTTGCCTAGATATTTTTCAAGACACTTCTATACAGCTTAAAGTGAAATTTAAAAGCTTAACTAGGTTAATTAGGTTAACTAGGCAGGTCAAGGTAATTAGGCAAGTTATTGTATAACGATGGTTTGTTCTGTAGACTATCAAAAAAAATTAGCTTAAAGGGGCTAATAATTTTGACCTTAAAATGTAAAAAAAAAAAAAAATTAACAACTGCTTTTATTCTAGCCAAAATAAAACAAATAAGAAGAAAAAATATTACCAGACATACTGCGAACATTTCCTTGCTCTGTTAAACATCATTTGAGAAATATTTAAAAAAGGAAAAAAAAAAATCAATGCAGGGGCTAATAATTCTGACTTCAACTGTCTAAATATATAGGTTTTTTTCATGGATGTCAATGGTAAATGATGACAGAATATACATTTTTGGGTGAACTATCCCTTTAATTGATGTCTAAATTACATACATGACTTGTGATTCTTATATGATAAGAATACGATGACTTCACCTGGTTTCAAAATTTACTGTTATAGTATAATAGAAATCATTACAGTTGACATATAACATGTTAGCAAGAAATTAAAATTAATAATAAGATCATGTTCCATAAACAAACTTTTGAAGCTGTAATTAAAAAAAGATTTTGGGTTTATTAGCTGTTTTTTTTTAATACAATAAAAAAGTTTGTTACATTTCAACAAAACTCGTATTATAAATTCTATATTAAATAATATTCAATATTTAAAAAAATTGGAATTTTAATATTATTGACCTTTTTTAAATGCATAGACAATAGAAGGTTTTATGGGGTTAACAAATCAAATACTATTAAATAAATTAGCCACATTTTTTTTTACCAAAACCCTTGTACTACACTGTAAAAAATATCTTTACATATTTTGTGATTTCTGTTTATTTGCAGTTGTGAATTGTGAATGTATGGGATGTTGATTTCTCCACGGTCGACTTTTGATGTTGAAAATTCCGCTTACAGTTTACCAAAGGGACTTTTATTGACATTTTAGTACTTTGAAATAATACAATGTATAATAAATAATATATAGAGAAACGAGTTTGTAAAATAATAGAAAATGGCAGTTTATTACAAGGTTTTTACCACCAACCCAGACAATTTATAATGTTAAACTATTAAAAATTTTAACAAAAGTCACTTTTTCCAATTTATTAAGGTTAAACATTGTTGTAATAAAGATCAATCTCCCATAATGTAATTCAAAAGTATAAATAAATGGGGAAAATAAAAACATGAATCACAAAATAAGGAAAACTGCTAATTTACGGATACTTTTACTGTAGATAATGTAACCACCAAGTAAACAAGGTATTGCTTCTTTAGAAGTGGATAATAAACAGATAATAACAGGCTTACAGAGATTATCAGTAAGGTAAATAAGCATTATTTATTCTACATAATCATTCAAAATTTACTGGTATTGCTATACTTGCAGGGACATTTGGTCAGCGCAATGTGAGGAATACAATACAGTACACACAGACTCTGAATATACTTACTCTATAATCAGTGACAAGTCCTATTAAAAAAAAAAAATCATAATTAGTAATTTCACAAGTTCATGTATGGATATTATCATGATCACACAAGCACAGAAATCATAAACGATAATTCACACATATCAATCAATAACAGTAAAAGCTAACATTCAGTTTTACCATCTGCCCAAGGCTGTTGTTAATGTAATCATGCAGTTGTTCGTGATGGAAATGGCTTTAAGGTGTGCATGCATATATAAGTGTGTGTGCGCATGTGTTGGTGGTGGGTTGAGAGGCAGTGCTGCTCTTTTGTTTGGTTGTCAACACAATTACAATGGTCTGCACAGCTGCACACTGCCCACAGGCACATTACCAGAGGATCTGTCTTTGTTTAGCCAGGTTTAAATGGTCAATGAGCAACCGGAGGCAAAAATGAACCATGGTTTTACTACATACAACAGAAAAAATGGTTTTAAATCATAATATATGATTTTAAACCATGTGTAGTTTTGCTACACTTTTAACCATGATATTTATAGTAAACCTTTGGTGCGCCAAAAGGTTACTAATACACATTTATTATAATAAAACCAGCCTGATCTCATGAGGAAACGCAACTATTTTATCTTTTGTCAGTTCACTGGCTAATTTGTACACATTCATACATGTTCTGTCATATAAAAATGATAAAATTACATGCTAATATGTTAAGAGGTAATCAATTTTAAATACTGTTTATTTAATTTTAAAGTTACTTTTATTCAAAAATGAATGTCACTTGGTTAAAATGTTATTTAATATACAGTAGAAACCTTATGTGTGTCACATACTGTATGTACTGTTGCCATATACAGTTGAAGTCAGAATTATTAGCCCTCCTGAATTATTAGCCCACCCTATTTATTTTTTCTGTTTAACGGAGAGAAGATTTTCTCAACACATTTCTAAACACAATAGTTTTAATAACTCATTTCTAATAACTGATTTATTTTATCTTTGTCATGATGACAGTAAATAATATTTGACTAGATATTTTTCAAGACACTTCTATACAGCTTAAAGTGACATTTAAAAGCTTAACTAGGTTAATTAGGTTAACTAGGCAGGTTAGGGTAATTAGGCAAGTTATTGTATAATGATGGTTTGTTCTGTAGACTATCAAAAAATATATAGCTAAAAGGGGCTAATAATTTTGTCCTTAAAATGGTGTTTAAAATATTAAAAACTGCTTTTATTCTATTCTAAAAAAATATTCTCAGACATACTGTGAAAACTGTCTTGGTTTATTAAACATCATTTGGAAATATTCAAAAAAGAAAAAAAAAATTCAAAGGGGGGCTAATAATTCTGAATTCAACTGTATACAGTACACCATGCATACAAAATGCTCCTAAAGTTAATGTTGGGGCACAGAGAGCTGTTGTTTACTAGCAAACAGAGAGGCTTACAGAACACCGCAGTGCACTGATAATCTGTGAATAATGAATTGGTGAATAATCTGACAGAGACTTTACAGTGTGACGTATAGTGGATGTCAGCACAAGACATCATGTCTCATTAATAAGGATCATTGTCATCCGCTTTACACCTCATGCTAAGGCACTTCAGTTATTTATTGGTGTTACTGTTGTTTATTATTTACCATGATCATAGTAGTTTAATACACAGGTCTCCTAATATATTAATACCATGCATATTAAATTAAATAAATGAATTAATATAAAACAAAAACTAAGATCTAGCAAAATAATATTAGTAATACTATTAACACTACTAATAATGATTATTATTATGTTAAAAATAATAAACAAATTTAAAAATGTAAATATATATAAATACATGTTTCTTAATATATTACTCAACATAACATTTCACAACACAGGCTCATTGGAAATCTATGCCTAGATTTTTGTAAAATACGATAATAATAATATTTGCAAAATTAAAAATATGTTGCTCCAAGTACGTTTTGTTGCATGTTTCAGATGACAAATCCACCAGAGGGCACTGAATCTGAAATACCTTACTTAGGGGCATTCACATATCGCATCAACCAATCAATCAGCTTCGCGCTTTGTATAGAACACACACATGTCAGTAATAATGTCAGGCTGATTACCTCAGACATTACAGCGCACCAAAGCACTGCAGTGCTTTTCAATTCCCTCCATTCTATAATACAGGTGTGTTAAGGCGAATTGTTGGCACGTTGCTATTGTGAGGAACTAAAATAGACTGTTCTAAAGTCCAGCGCAGAGACTGTTAGTTGTGCGCCTCGCTTACACATTGCTTAAAACACGCAGGATGTACAGCAATACACAAATGTCTTTACAAATAAAAAATTATTGAAGGATTAAAATATTACCAACATTATTACTTTCTACATAAATACTGCCACTGCCTTCATGCCTACTTCATCTCGGGAGCTTTTTTTAGTTTATTCATGACAACTTGCTTTTGTATAATGTTATTATTAGTAGTAGTATTATTTATTATATTCATATTTATATTTGTTTTATTCAAAACAAGCTTAGATTTGGGTTTTGGACTATATGGGGAATAGCATGTGTGCTTGGATATAACTCAGTTTATTGACCACACTTCATTATTATTATTCATTTCATCGTTTGCTGGAAACTAAAACTGAATTTAGAAATAGTTTAAAAACAAATTTTTGTGCTTAAAAAACTAAAATAATTATGTAGGCTAATGGATGTCTGTGCGTACAACATGTTTTCTTATACACGAAAGAGAGAAAGTGAAAGTAAAGGCCGATTGGAGGAGGCTCATTCTTTATCCTTGTGTTGCAGATGCTCTGTTTAACTGTTTTCTCGCTAGTGAAGTGTTTCGTTTTTCCACTTACAAAGTCCGCCATGTAAAAAGCAAATGTGCCATGGCACGATGCAACTGCCTCTTAAAGAGAATAGGAGATGAGACTGATTGGTTTATTCTCAAAACACACCCATAGCTCATTAAGAGAACGAGCACAACCCTGTTAGACCATAGCAAAAGTGGATTCGGACACGCCCTTAATGCTTTTGCGCCCCGCGGTTTTGCGTCTAGAATTAATAAAATAGAACCCAATATGTGAGCAGCCCCTTAAGGTTTTTGTGCATTTCAGATACACATCCTTCTTGTCCATGTCTATGTGAAAGCAGGGCTCGTCATATAGATCACCTAGTGAACCACTAATCTAAACCGTCCCATACTGTTTAAAACAACCATAGTGTTTTCAAAAGCAAATGTAAGCGAAAAGTGCACTGCGGTCAAATAATTTTAGCTTAATTTTACATGCTTTAATTATACATATCTCTTTTGTAGAACTCTATTTCACCACACTCAAACCCAAACACTTTGCATTACTAGTACAACACTGTATAAAGTGAGCTATCAAACAAACTGACCATGCCAGAAAAGTTGTGAGATGTTGTGAGAAAAGTTGTTACAAATCATAGACACGGTAAATCAGGAGGCTCAACCTTGTTCCTGGAGATCTACCTTCCTGCAAAGTTTAGCTTCAACCCTTATCAAACACACCTGGACCAATTTAATAGGACCTGAACAGCAATTGATAATTTCAGGCAGCTGTGTTTGATATGGGTTACAACTGAAATCTGCAGGAAAGTAGATCTCCAAGAATTTGTCAATATATTTGTCAATAATATGTCCCTGTAACTATCATTAGTGTAAAAAAGGAACACAGTTTGTTGGTGTCAAATTGCCCTGTAGCATTCATTTTACCAAGACACTGCAGTCAAACGTATATTGAAGTATTACGTTGTTTGTTTGTTTGTTTTTTTTTGTGGTTTCACACAAGTGTAGACTAAAGCATGTGTTTACAATGAGCATGTGTCACATGAATAATGAATTAATGGAGCAAGTTCTGGTAAATGCAAGTTACAAGATAACACTTTACAATAATGTTCTATTAGTTAATGTTAAACAAACAATGAATCATCTTTGTTAATGTCAGTTAATGAAAGTAAAGTTGTTCATGGTTCGTTTATTAACTCAGAGCATTAAATAATGTTAACAAGCATGAAACTTGGATTTTAATAATGCGTTTGTAAATTTTGAACTATGATTATTAAATTTTGTACAAGAATTGTTCATTATTGGGACAGGACCATTTTATTCCCATCAGTATCTGATTGGATTCTTTTGTTTGCTGTTGTTAAGAGATCATGTGAGGGAAACAAGTTTAATATCAATAACATTTGGATATTTCTTTGTTTGTTTGTAAAGAGAATGTTGCTGTCATGGTTTTGGATCAGTGCTGGCTGATTACCCGACTCTTGATGATCATGTTTCAGATATAGTGGCTCCATTTTAAATGCTCCAATAATGTCTGCTCTTTTCTTCACCCTGCAGAAAAAACAACAAAAAAAATCACATCAGTCAAACACATGCTTGTGTATTTGTGTATAATGACTAATGAATAACATACATAATTGAACATATGATGTACAGTTGAAACCAGAAGTTTAGATACACTCTAAATAAAGGAACATTAAAAAAAAAAGATGGTAATGATGGTAAATCGTACTAAACGTTTACTATTTTAGGTCCGTTAGGATTACCTAAATGATTTACATTTGCTAAATGCCAGAATAATGAGAGAAATTTTTTATTAATTTCTAGACAGTCAAAAGTTTACATACATTTCCTTGGTATTTTTTTTTAGCTTTGCTTTTAAACTGTATAACTTTGGTCAAATGTTTTGGGTATCCTTCCACAAGCTTCTCACAAGGTTTGAAGGAATTTGGCCTATTCTTGCACGCACAAGCTTTTTCATCTCTGCCCACAAATTTTCTGTAGGATTGAGATCAGGGCTTTGTGATGGCCACTCCAAAACATTCACTCTGTTGTCCTTAAGGCACATTTTAACTAATTTGGCAGTATGCTTAGGGTCAGGGTCTGTTTGGAAGACCCATTTGTGGCCAAGTTTTAATTTCCTAGCTAATGTCTTGAGATGTTGCTTTAGTATTTCTACATTATGTTCTTTCTTCATGATGAAATCTATGCTGTGAAGTGGAGCAGTCCCTCCTGCAACAAAACAGCCCCACGACATGATGCTGCTGCCCCCATACTTCACAGTTGGCATAGTGTTCCTAGCCTTGTAAGCTTTCCCCTTTGTCCTCGAAATGTAACACTGGTCATTATGGCCAAACAGTTCAATCTTAATTCCATCAGACCACAGGACATGTCTCCAAAATTATTCTTTTTCCCAGTGTAATTTTGCAAATTGTAATCTGGCTTTTTTGTTGATTCTGGCTTACTGATTTCCCCATGTTGTCACACAAGGAAGCAGTGTGTTTGAGGTTTTCCTTAAATACTATTTTACAGTTGTGCCTCCAATCAACTTAAATGTTGTCAATTAGCCAATCAGAAACTTCCAAAACCTTGACACCATCATCTGGGCTTTTTCAGAGGCATAATAATCTTATTGTATATAAACTTTTGACTTTCAAGAAAAGTTATAACAATTTCTCAAAAAACATTTCTCTCGTTATTCTGCTATTAAGCATAACAGAATCATATTTGATAATCCTAACTTACCTAAAACAGAAACAGTTTAGTCACATTAACATCTGACTTTTTAAATGGTTATGTGCCTTTTTATACAGTGTATGTAAACTTCTGGTTTCAACTGTATTATACATTTCAATTTATGCAATCTGCATTTCTTAATGAAAGTGGCAAAAGATACAGTTTAAAAATACACTGTAAAAAACATACATACATACATATTTTTTACTTTTTCCCCGATGTGTTATACACTGAATAAAGGAACAAAACCTGTCTCTGGGGCAGATATTTTTTAAAAGGTACACTTTTGTAACTAACATGTCCTCAGTTGTACCATGAAAGTACATTCATTCACTCATTTTCCTTCGGCTTAGTCACTTATTTATCAGGGGTCACCACAGCGGAATGAACAGCCAACTATTCTGGCATATGTTTTACACAGAGAATGCTCATTTACACATGCACTCACACACTACGGCCAATTTTGTTTACCCAATTCACAAATAGCGCATGTTTTTGGACTGTGGGGGAAACCGAGGCACTCAAAAGGAAACCCATGTGAACATGGGGAGAACATGCAAACTCCACACAGGAATGCCAACTGACCAAGCCAGGACTCGAACCAGCGACCTTCTTGATGTGAGAGGACCACTAAGTGCTGACCACTGAGCCACCGTGCCACACAACCTTGAAGGTACATATTGATATCTAAAAAAGTACAAATGTGTAACAAATAGTCCTGTAAAAAGTACAAAAGTGTACCATTTGAAAAGGCACCATCAGTGTTATTTCAGAGAGTGTATCTGTATGGATGTGTGTCATTTGGTATGCATTTATAATATATGTACAGTACTACATTTATAGGTTACCAAAGGATTACTTAGTTCTTTATTAAAGGTCTTGCATCAGTGGTTTTCAGGTTCAAAGCTTAAGTTTTACTTTATTACCACTGTACTTTTACAGAGAAGGAATAATAAACCATTAAGAAGTCAAGCTAGGGTTTGAAGATTTGCAGACCACTTATGCTGTCTCACAAGCCTTTTTTTAAGCAAACTACAGTAGAAACACTGAAACTTCACTTTACGTATCACTGTATATTGTAATATCACAGAAATTTAAAAATAGTTGTTTTCTATATTTATAGATTTTTAAAATGTAATTTATTTCTGCTATGGCACAGTTTCACAAGTCCTTTTTTTAGTATCACACAATCCTTCAGAAACTATTCGTATATTAATTATTATATATATAAAAATGAAACTGTTGTACTTTAAGTATTCTTTGATTAATAGAAAATTAAACAAATATTTTATTTTGAAACAGAAATCTTGACGTTATAAATGCGTCATCTCAGAAATAAATGAACGAATGTATTTAGAAAACTGTATACCAAATACAGTTTCCTACATGCTTGTCCGTTTTGGTCTCTATATGACCATGAGGATATCTGTTTGCCTGGTGCTGACATAAGGGGCAGCTGGGACAGTTTCCTCTGTTGACTGACAAACATAACATGTGGCATATAGCAGATAGAGATCAGAAATAAAATTTTTATAGATAATGACATTAACAACACTTACCACATCGCCGAGCAATCAAAGTTGATCAGGAGCCATTTATGAGGATTGAAATTGAAAGAGTCTGCAAACTAAAAGAGAAGCATGTTTTGATTTATTATTTTATCTTCTGAATTCATGTGTCTAACACTCTTTGACCACTTGTATTCATAATAAAACTATCAGCAAAATCGTATAGTGTTATATTAATAATAAAGTGAGTTTTTAAACAGGTCATGACACTAGACAAGCTCTTGAAAGTTTAAAGGAGACCGATTATGCCCCTTTTATAAAATGTTAAATAAGTCTCTGATAAGTCTCTGGGAGTGTGTATGTGAAGTTGTCACCTTGGAATTATAAGGTTCTATCTGAGTTTTGAATGGTTTTGAGATATTGAGCTTCAAAGTTTTTGCATTCTATAGCAAAGAGTATGTGTGTAACATTTTGATGTGTCAGCTATAAAACAATTTTTTCACCTGAAAAACCTACACACTCCAACAGACACACATACACTTACTTACTTTAATCAAAAATAAGTGATGACTAGGCCCACACGGAATCTGCGCGTGCAGAATTCCGCAGATTTTCCGCAGATTTTCCATAGAATTCTGCAGATTTTCCATAGAATTCCTCAGATTTTTAGCCCATCATTAATCCAGTTTATTTATTTGAGTAAATGTGTGTAAATCTATATTTATTCAGTTTTTAAATTAATTAGTAATGTTATTGACTAATATGAAAATGTTTATCTGATTTATGTACAATGCAGTTTGTACAGTAATATTTTCTGTCTTTTAGTAGATCAATTATATGAGAGACTTGCTTTGTTTACCAAATAAAGTGAATCTAATTGGATTTACATTTTAAACATTAAATTTAAATTTTAAAAATAGAATTTTTTGTTTCACATATTAAGGTTTTAGTTATGATACTCCCAAAGTAATTCCGCAGAAATTCACAGATGTTTACCAAAATTCTCAGCAGAAATAGCAATACCTCTGATTAAACTTTGATGAAAAACTCCACATTGATGAGAGAAAACCTATACACTGACAGTGTTTGTGATGAAGATGAGGTTGTTTATTTATGCAAAACAAATTTGAGGATTGAAATTAAATTTAGATGCTTAATTTTAGAGGTTTAGTAAAGATGAACAGTGTATGCAGAGTTCTAATCAAATCTAATCTTGGCTCTCTCTTAACGTTCTCAAATTAAAGGTTTTGCTTGTTGGTACCAAATCAACACTCTCCAAAACTGACAGCTTTTCTCTTTCTTTTGATGATTGTTCTATTTATCCCTCTAAACAGGTTAAGAGTCTGGGTGTCATCCTTAATAGCACCCTATTTTGATTCTCACGTCAATAACATCACCTGGTCTGCTTATTTCCATCTACGCAACATTAACCGTCTCCGCCATTCTCTTACCCCCCATGCCACTGATTTCTTGTCAATAGCCTTGTCACATCTCATTTAGATTACTGCAACTCTCTTCTCTTTGGTCTCACTCATAAATTCCTCCATACTGTAAGCTTCAGTTGGTCCAGAACTCAGCAGCCCGTATCATCACCAGAACCCCTTCTTCTCATCACATCACCCCTGTCCTGCAGCAGCTTCACCGGTAACCAGTTCATTTTCGAATTAATTTTAAAATTTTGATGTTAAAATTCAAGGCCATCCACAATCTCGCCCCTCCATATTTGTTTGCCCTCATCCACATTGCTGCTCCCTCTTGCACCCGGAGATCTTCTTCATCCCTCCTCTTGTCTGTTCCCTCTGCTTGCCTATCATCCATGGGCAATAGAGCATTTAGCCGCTCTGCTCCCCGGCTTTGGAACTCACTACCACCTGCCATCAGAAACATTGACTCCCTTACATTATTCAAACCAAGACTCAAAGCCCATTTATTTAAGATGGCTTTTAATACTTAATTTTATCTGCACTGTTTATCTATTATGCACTGTTTATCTAACCAACCTTCTGTCTTGCTACAATCTAACCCGTTCTTTAAGATCTCAAAACTCAGGGCTTCTGGTAGTACCTAGAATAGCAAAGTTGAGTAAAGGAGGTCGAGCCTTCTCATTTATAGCTCCTAAACTCTGGAATAGCCTTCCTGATAATGTCCAAGGCTCAGACACACTCTCGCAGTTCAAAACTAGATTAAAAACCTATCTTTTTAGTAAAGCATACACTCAATGCATCACTTTTCTGCACCTTGCTTATATAGACTATGAACAGCAGCTACACTAATTATTCTCTTTATTCTCTATTTCCACCTGGGGATACTCATCCCGAGGCCCTCAGACTATACAGCGCCACTGATTCGATCCAAGACCAGCGACGAGATGATACCAAGGCTTCCTATATTCTGGACCAGGCCGTTTCCTGAGCAGCTGCTGTGGTGGCCATGGAGGAGTGGAGAGCATGAGACTGATTCCTGTGGCGCTCCAGGGACAGACGAGTCTTCGCTGAGGTCCAGCTTCCAGCCTCCGGCGCTTAGACTGCAGCTCTGCACAAGCCGTTTGGCCAGTGGAGAAATGATCGTGCCCAACT
The DNA here is from genome assembly GCF_903798145.1 of Danio aesculapii. NCBI lineage: Eukaryota > Metazoa > Chordata > Actinopteri > Cypriniformes > Danionidae > Danio > Danio aesculapii. Next base: position 46,013,303 of record NC_079450.1, on the reverse strand, counting down.
GAGCCTGGTTTCTCTCGAGGTTTTTTAATTCTTCCCTTTCGCCAATTTTTTTCCTTGCCGTTGTCACCACTGGCTTGCATGGTTCGGGATCTGTAGAGCTGCGCATCAGTAGTAAACTCAGAAAACTGAACTACACTGTTTCAATTTACTATGATCTTTTATGTGAAGCTTCTTTTTCACAATCTACATTGTAAAAGTGCTATACAAATAATGGTGAATTGAATTGAACTATTGTTGTGTAAATTTTTATATTATTTTTCTTGTAGTTTTATTGCTCTTGTTTTAATGTACAGTGTTCTTGAGTTGCCAGAAAGGTGCCTTTAAATAAAATGTATCATTATTATTATTTTTATTAAGACAAAAGGAGGGTTAAGAGGAGTCATTTGTCACCTGCTGGATGGCACAGTCTGGTATGAACTTTTTGGTAGCATATTTTAAATCAAACTCAAAAAGCAGAATCTCTGCAATAAGCATTCAGCGAGTCCCACAATCTCAAAGTCTGATCTTTTTGCTCACTCTCCCATTTCCAATATCCTTTCCATCTGTTGCAATAATACAGACTCTGTCATGACAGTCTGATTGTTGCTATGCTAAGTCCTGCCTGTCTTCACTTCCTGGCAACCAAACAGGAAACGGCAGCCCGCCGTCCTTTTGGTCAATAATAAAAGCCATCATCTGCGCAAGAGAGCACAATCATTGTGATTGTTTGAACTTGTAAGGCTAATAAAGACTGATATTTCTTCAGCAAGAGAAAAAGAGGAACTTATCTAAAGGTCTTCCTTTGCCTCAGGAAATTACTTTACCCTTATCATTGTGACACCCAGCTGGGCTCCACAACAACTCAAAGGACGATCAGCGATCTCTAATTTCCCGCCCATTCCACAAGACATCGCTCATGCCGACTCGCATTATTTGTGACATTTAAATATTCTGCAGGACTCTGTCTTTTCCACACGCTGCTCCAAACGTAACAGGATCAATAGTTGAGCCTAGCAGAGATTATCATTCACGCTTGTCCGAGCTTTAAGAGCTCCTTCTGTGAAGTGTGCTTAAGAGCACACGGCGGGATTTGAATATTATCTCACCTCAATTCCGTTCAGCAAGGGTCTGAACTCCGGACAGATAAACGCACTCCCGGCATACGCAGCATCAATGTGCATCCACATTTTCTCTGCATTGCCTGACAAAAATGATTCACAATGATTAGTTGAAAAAATTTGTAACAATTTATTAAAAGTTTCATTTCATAAAAGGCTAGTTCAAACCAAAATTAAATTCTGTCATCAATCACTCACCTTCATGTTGATCCAAAGACTTTTTTAAAGAAATACTGGTCACAATTCATTTTAATGTACAATTCAAGCTATTAACTATTAATTCAGGCTTTTAGCTCAATAAACTACTAATTAGCTGCTTATTAATAGTAAGGTAGTAGTTTAAGTATTGTGTAGAATTAAAAATGTAAAATAAGATTATACTATAAATATATAGATATAAATGCTAATAAACAGTTAATATATTAATAATAGGCAGGGAATAAGCCAGTAGTTAATGCTGTAAATTGTTATTTATTTGTAAATTGAATTGTAAAGTCATACCGAAATAACTACTAAGTCCCTACTTACATCAAACATTGTATAACACTTGCTATTGAGGTGGGACACAAGAACAATTTTTATTACTTTTTTACATTTTTGTTGTTGGGGAAATATATTTTATATGCATAAATTTGACTTTGACATGCTAAAATTACTTGATTTAAATTGTGTTATGTCCACATCCCTCCTCGTTCATTTCACTATTTTGTGTGTTGTGACTTTGCTTAATGAGCATGAGTAAATGTGTTGGGGTTTCATAGTGTTGCATTGCCATATTTCACATGAATTTTTTGGGCTCTAGCCACACCAAACTAATTATTTTCTTGCCTCAAATGTTAAATAATGTGTAAAAGCAAGCAAAATCTAGCAATATTCATACACTTTTGTTTCAACAAAAATGTTCTTAAAAAACAATTTAAATTTTGAAAAAGTATTCTCATGTATCTAAAACTATACACAGTACTCTGTCCTGGCTGAAGGTCCCAGATAACTAGATATATAAATAGAGAGTTAGGGGCTGATCACACCAAATGCGCTTTTCCGTTCTTAAAACACGAGGTGGACCACACTGCTTTTTTTCTTGACAAGAAAAAAAAGAAGTGCAGTGCGCTTTTTATGTAGCTAGGCAACGAATGAATCAGCTGTGTTTTGTGCGTGAGTGTTGCTATTGATATTAATATAATTTTAAAATGTAATAATATTGCGCAGGGCACGTAAGCAGTGCACCAAACGCTCGCATCCATTAGGAAATCATTCAAAAAAGGTGCCTCTCAATGCAAAAAGTGCGTTCTGTGTGATCGTCCCCTTAATCTCCTATTAAAGCAATGTTAAAGTAAAGGAAGATAATTAAGCCATATTAATAAAAATAACTGTAAGCAAGATGATCACGCATACATGGCTAACAAAATCATAATGTAATATAATAATCATAAATAATGATATTTGATATTGTTCTGATTGATAATATCTGTTTTTCACAGCACAATAATCTTGTTTACATAGTTTTCATGTTTTTTATTTTTAAACTATGTATTATAAACAAAATAAACAACAAAATCCAGATAAAAATCATAATTGGGAAAAACTTTGTTTAAGGTGCCCTTGTTCCAGTTTAATTATTCATTGAACTACTGAGTATGGTTAGAATTTGGGTTAGGTTTAGCATAAGTAGCGTGTAATTATACATATTTAACTAATTACTATAGCAATTACATGGAACATCTGTAACAGGAACACCTTACAGTAAAATGTTGCCAGAAACTGTTGTGAATAACTGATTAACTTTATTGGTTACTGTTTGATATAAGCAGGCAGTTATTAGCCTGCAACAAAAGCTGAAATGTCGTCCATTACAATAAATGGCATTGTCACTGTATGGAAAACAATTCTGGTAACACTACAGATCCATTGTTAATGTATTTACTAACATTAACTAAAAATGACCATTTATTAATGTGTTATTAAAATCTAAAGTAGTGCTTGTGAGTTAACAAGAAATATGAATTACTTTGGTTTTTATTGTGAACATGTGTAGCTACATCACCTTAGATTAAATTGTTACCCAAAGATGAATAAATACTGTAATAAATATATTGTTAATTGTTTGTTCATGCTAGTAAATACCTCATTAAATCATTAACTAATGGTATTGTAAAGTGTGACCACAATTCAAATACAAATGCAGCATATTCAAATAAACTATTTACAGTGGGTACAGAAAGTATTCAGACCCCCTTAAATTGTTCACCTTTTGTTATATTGCAGCCATTTGTTAAAGTTCATTTAAAATAAAATAACGAAAAAGTGGCTTCACAACAACTCCATGACTGTTCTTAAATGGCTTACCCACAGCCCTGATTTGGTAAACCCAATTGAGCATCTCAGGATAGACCTAAAAATGGCTGTCCATAAACGTTTACCATCCAACATGACAGAACTGGAGAAGATCTGCAAGGAGGAATGGCAGAGGATCTCCAAATCCACATGTGAAAAACTTGTTGCATCTTTCCCAAAAAGACTTACGTATGGCTGTATTAGATCAAAAAGGTGCTTCTACTAAATTCCAAGCAACGGGTCTGAATACTTAGGACCATGTGATAGTTTAGTTAAGCTTTTCTTTTTTTATAAATCTGCAAAAATGTCAACAATTCTGTATTTTTCTGTCAATATGGGGTGCTGTGTGTACATTAATGAGGAAAAACGAATTAATGAGGAAGTTAGCAATCCTATGCTATAGTTTATAATACAGTGCATGCGGAAAGTACACTGTAAAAAATGTCCATCATTTTAACTGTAAAAGTCTGTACAATCTACAATGAAAACCTGATAAATGATTAACAGCTCATTTCAGTACAAGATACGGAAAGTAACTGTAACAGATCTAACCTTTGTTTTCGAGAAACTAATTAGAGTGTCTGAAATCTCACCACACACCCTTATTCACTAGTCCCTAAATTAGTCAATTGGTTTAGTCCACTAGACAGAGTGAATGACCACAAATGACTGAATGATGAACACCTGCAGCTAACAAGCCCAATCACTGAATGAAGGAACAAGAAATAAAACTACAGACACAGCCTCACACCAAACCAACTGAATTAAAACAGAGGATTAAACACTCCATTAAATAACAGCATTAGCAGCTTCACTGATTACAGTTTGACTTCAATTCTCTCATATCTGCAAGAATATTTGATAATTAACAGAGGTTTTTATTTTTTATTGTAAATGTTTCATTTGACCTCACCATCATGGAGATCAGAGCCAGTTCTGAAACTCATCAGTTATAGCAAGAAAAGCAATGAGAAACCTTTATGTATTTATTACAGAATTAATTTCATAAGTTGCATAAAAAAATGCTAATTTTTTAATTTAATTTATGTGATGTTATTTGAGAGAGTAGTACAGCTTCAAGGAGGGTCAACAAACAATTATGAAGGAATTAATAATTTGAGTTTAATCAACTCATTTAAGAAACACAGACATCAAGAATCAGGATATGAACCTCAACCATGGTTGCTAAAAAAAAAAAGCTGCATAATTCATTCATTCCGCAATGCATGCTGGGTACCAGCATAGTACAAAACTCCCAGCATGCATTGCGGAATGAATAAATTATGCAGCTTTATGCGCTTAACATTTCTTTCTTTGCCTTTATTTTTTTCATTTTGTTTTTGGGGTGTAATATTTCAGTAGAGTGTTTTGTATTTTTCTCGGGTGTTTTTTATTTGATTTTGATTTTTTGTTATTGAGATTTTGATATTTTGTTAAGATTCAGAGACTAATTGTTGATGGCTGTGTGTTTTTGAGTTCAAGCCATAGTTCAAACATTCTCATTATGACTGGTGTATTTACCCTGTTAAACTGTCTTGATTGCTGATGCTCAAGTGGTTTTATTTATGTATATTATTCAATTCTCACACTTAACATGATATTCAACAAGAACACAAGAAGGCAGTGGTGGATTTGATATCATAGTTAATCTCATCACACGTAATTTTATTTTGGCTTTTCATGCTATACAAATAGTGTGATTAACACAATTAATTATAGCAGCTAAATAAAAACTACTTTAAAATACGAAGTTGAAGACTCTGTCCATCATGGTGACTTCAAATGAACAACAGAAATTTCATTAAGAGCTTTTGTTCATGTGATAGAAATAAAGTCAAAGGTCAGTAATAAGTGAAGCTCCTGATGTTTGTGGAGTTGTTTAATGATCACTTCTGAGATCTTGAGAAATAAAAATTTTATTGTATAACTATTTTTATTTTTATTTAGAGTTTTATTCTCAGTTGATTTCATCTTTGATTTTGGCTGTAATTTGTGTTATTTGGTCTTGTTTTTCTTTCCTTCAGTGATTCTGCTTGTTAACAGTTGTTCATCAATAATTATTAATCCTCCTTTAATTAGACACTTAAGTATTTCATTAACTTCATCAATGTCTGAGTGTTTAACCCTCTGTAGTGAGGGCACTAGTGAGGATTTTGCTCTGCGATTTAAGGGGTTAAATGTGTTTGATGAAAAATACAGACTGTGGAATGCATTTTTAACAGAAATATTCTGTAGATTGAGTTTACGAATGTAAAATGTTAAAAACAGTAGATTACTGGAAACCACAGCTGCCAGTATTTTTTTGTAAAATCAAGAAAAACAACAGCAAAATACTGTAAAACATTTCTATGTCACCATTGCGGAGGATAGTAGCATCTGTGTGCAAGTCCAAGATGAACTCAGTAAATCTGATGTTATGCTGCATCTTCTTTTGTTTAAATGTAACTGTGTAGTTACTAATGCAGTGAAAGCCTGTTTGTTAATAACAGTCACACATGAACACAATAATGCATTTAATGACTTTACATTATTTAAAAAGTTTTTGTAGTGAACTGATGTACAATGGTTCTCAATATCAATATGCTCAGATAGAGTACTTAGAGATTTAATATATTGATTTTAATGCCATTAAATGCCAATTAAAATGTAGTTGCTTTCTGCGAATATAAATAATTAACTCAAAGGTTTGTAAATTACCATTGCATCAGTTAATGAATAATTTTTTTCTCTTGTTAAAAATACCAAATTTTTCTGTAAAAACAATTTTTTACAAAAAAGTTCTGGCAACCATAGGTGCCAGTATTTTTACGTAAATTTTACAGATTTTTTTTTACAGTGTATTCATAGCGCTTGGATTAATCATTTTGGATTAAATTCATTTATTTCTTTAAAATTTTACACACAATACCCCATAATGACAATGTGAAAAAAAGATTTTTTGAAATTGTTGCAAATTTATTAAAAATAAAAACCTGAAAAATCACATGTACATCAGTATTCACAGCCTTTGCCGTGAAGCTCTAAATTGAGCTCAGGTACATTTTGTTTCCACTGATCATTCTTTAGATGTTTCAGCAGCTTAATACCATCCCTACAGTGAAGCATGGTGGTGGCAGCATCATGCTGTATGTTTTTCTGCTGCAGGAACTAGAAGACTAGTCAGGATAGAGGATGAATGCAGCAATGTACAGAGACATCCTGAATGAAAACCTGCTTCAGAGTGCTCTTGACCTCAGACTGGGGCAATGGTTCATCTTATAGCAGGACAATGATCCACAGCACACCGCCAAAATCTCAATGGAGTGGCTTCACAACAACTCGGTGAATGTCCATGAGTGGCCCAGCCAGAGCCCAGACCTGAATCCTATTGAACATCTCTGGATGTGACAGGTGTGCCAAGTTTGTGGCATCAAAAGACTTGAGGCTGTAATTACTGCCAAAGGTGCATCAACAAAGTAATGAGCAAAGGCTGTGAATACTTATATACATTTGGAACAATTACAAAAAATCTTTTTTTTCACATTGTCATTATGGGGTATTGTGTGTAGAATGGTGAGGAAATAAATTTATTGAATCCATTTTGGAATAAGGCTGTAACATAAAAAAAATGTGGAAAAAGTGAAGTGCTATGAATACTTTCCAGATGCACTATATATATATATATATATATATATATATATATATATATATATATATATATATATATATATATATATATATATATTTGCAATTACAAAATAATCTAATAAAAATAAAAAACAAATAAAAATAGCTAAATAAATTGTAAATAGTTCTTACATATAGGGCCAAGCTCAGTGATGCAGTCAAATGCACAGGATGCAGTCGTTCCCAGTGTTGCACAGAACTAAAAGAAACATCCAGAAAATCAGATAGGTTGATTAATATGTGCTGATTTTAATATTTCATGTAGTACTGAAACCAAATAAATCAACCTTGACATTTATTTATGTTAACTTTTAATGTTCATCCATATGTTTTGATTCCAAAACGAATTGCTCCTGCTCTCTTTGTTATTCCTCTGACACAGGTTTTCTGGATGAGCCCAGAGCTAATTTCACTAATGTGATTCAGAAAACAGGCTCTCCAAACAGCATTAGCCATCGCGCAGACCGCAGGGGACAGGTTCAGAGAAAGAGCAGAGACAAATGTCCAATTTGTTCTCATTTCATGCTCTGTAACTGTCTGAGTGGCTGCTGTTTTTCTGCCATGATGTTTGACTTATTATGTCATTTTACTCTTGCTTAATGGCCAGAATAGTGGGATTAAACATTCAATTTGAAAGTGAATACTGCAATATTTGCCAGTATCTATCTATCTATCTATCTATCTATCTATCTATCTATCTATCTATCTATCTATCTATCTATCTATCTATCTATCTATCTATCTATCTATCTATCTATCTATCTATCTATCTATCTATCTATCTATCTATCTATCTATCTATCCATCCATCCATCCATCCATCCATCCATCCATCCATCCATCCATCCATCCATCCATGTCTATCTGGATTGGGATTATTTATTAAGAGTTTACCAAAATATTCTCAAATATTGTGTAATAATGTCCTCAATCTTTTGTACCTTACAAATTGCTCTACAAATGTTAATAAAATAATTAAATAATGAGTTCCTAACTAAAATGTTCTGAACAAGAAATTTATGAACAATTTATTGGTTAAATTGGGTATTTTGTGAAGGATCAAACTCAGATTGACATTACAAAGACGTTTTACAGTACTAAGGTCAATTGGCAAAGCAATGGTTGAGAGAACATAAAAATCTGAATGTGTCAGAATGTTTTAAACAGGACATTCTCATTCTCTTTTTACAGTAAGGTAAAATGTGTCCCTGGACTACAAAACCATAAGGCATACGTGTTTTTTATTGAAATTTACACTTCTCCTGAAAGCTGAATAAAAAAGCTTTCCATCCATGTACATATTCCAAAAAAATTGAGAATCAGGATTCTTAGGGTTCAAAAAAAGTCTAAATACTGTGAAAATCAGCTTTAACCTTTGTGCACTGTTCAAATGTACGACCCTTTTGTTATGTTAGGGATGTTAGGGACTGCTGTAAAAATCCATCAGATATTTTTTTTTATCTCTGTCAACCTCAGTCTTGATCAAAACTACTAAATGTTTTTTATAAATTGCAGGATTTTAACTCTTTACTTGCCAAATTCACAAATGATGTCACTGATTTGGTAAAAAAAAAACACAATCGTGGATTGGATTTTTCACAATCTTGGACATGTGAACGATTAGTTACAATATTGGCTTTGATGCACTGTTAAGATTTAAAAAAATGTTCTCCCTTATTTACTGTTGGCAGCTGTTTTGCCCCATTGACTTCCATTATAACCACATTTGATGGTGCATAAATACACAGTCTTTGTTTTTGTTTACTCCATGTAGTTGTGAGAGCTGTGTAGTTGTGAGATGCATAATATGATTTTCTCAGACACATCAAGGTAAGTGCACAAGTCGACTCACATTTCATTGCTGTTATACACCATATAAAATCCAGAAACTAAGCTCTTTTTTTTTTGCACAGGCCTATCTAAAGGGTTACTGGTGTCAACTAATGATCAACAGTAAAAATTGCAAATTGTACCTCTTCCCAACAGGGAAACCCACCAATAATCATGATTATATGGTGACACGATTTTGTAATAAAAAATGTGGTCATATTGGAAGTCAATGGGGCACAAACAGCCGCCAACAGTAAATAAGGGAGAATAAAAATGAAAATTAATCAAAAGTAATGCATCAAAGGCAATGTTGTTTCACATTTCCAAGACTTTGATAAAGGGTTTTTTAAAAATCCAGTCCACAATTACTTTTTATATTGAAAATACGTCATTTTGTGTGCTTTTTTTTTACCAAATCAGTGATATCATTTATGAATTTGGCAGTTAAAATTCTGTAATTTTCTAAACAATTTAGTAGTTCTGATCAGGACTGAGGTTGATTAACATTCTTTTACAAAGAAATTTGAAAAAAAAAATTAATCTGATGCATTTTTTCAGCATTTTAATTCAGTGGATGTTTTCATCCTGAACATAACAAAATGGTAGTAAATTTGCCCAGAGTGTAAGTCAAAGCATTTTCTCAAAATATTTGTCGAAATAAAATTTGTCACTAAAATCATTCTGCTAGCTGAAATACAGAAAAAGTTATGGCCAAATTGAGACTCAAAATCACCCCAGAGTAGATGAAAACATCCCCAACAGTACATAAGGGTTAAAGAGATAGTTCACCCACAAATGAGAATTTACTCACTAGGTTAATCACCCTCAGATTGTTAGCAACCTTTATGCATTTCTTTTTTCTACGGAACACAAAAGAAGATATTTTGAAGAAAGCTGGAAACCCGTGGGGCAACGCAGTGGCGCAGTAGGTAATGCAGTAGGGTCTGTTGCCGTTTCTGTTTGCATGTTCTCCCTGCGTTCGCGTGGGTTTCCTCCGGGTGCTCTGGTTTCCCCCACAGTCCAAAGACATGCGGTACAGGTGAATTGGGTAGGCTAAAATGTTGTAGAGTGTGAGTGAGTGTGCATGGATGTTTCCCAGAGATGGGTTGTGGCTGGAAGGGCATCCACTGCGTAAAACATGTGCTGGATAAGTTTGTGGTTCATTCCGCTGTGGCTACCCCAGATTAATAAAGGGACTAAGCCGAAAAGAAAATGTATGAATAAATGTAAACCCCCAACTATTGTCTTCCATAACAGGAAAAACAAACACTGTGGAAGTCAGTGGTTGCAGGTTTCAAAATATCTTCTTTTTTGTTCAACAGATAAAAGAAACCCAAAAATATTTGAAACAAGTGTATGGTGAGTAAATGATGACAGAATTTTCATTTTTTGGGTTAACTATGCCATTAAAGTTGTTCAAAATTAAGATTGTATCAATGCAAAATACTAACCAAAAATTAAGTTTAGATATATTTACAGTAGTACATTTACAAAATGTTGCTGTGGAACATGTACATTAAATTATATTCTAATGAATTATAATGTTGACCCATACACATATATTAACATATATTATGTAGCATTTTTGTTGTCCATGTAGTTATTAGATATACATACAAAAAATGGTATAAGTCCTGCAGCTTTATCCTCCTTCAGGATCCTCTCCAGTGCATCTCCTCGCACAGAAAACTTGCTGTCGGTAGGAATTTCCTTCATCCTCACTCCACCTATCAACCCTGCCCTCTCCACAGATGAGTGTGCCTGAAATACCAACAAAATACTGTTATTTCATCATCAAAATTCATGTTGCAGAAAAAAGCCTTTACTGTCATGACCAGAAATTTCCAAATTAGACTTATGCACACACATATACTGAAGCACTTCAGTGTTATCCTGACACAGCCCTGCAGAAAAACCCTTCAGCACTGTTTGACATTTACACTCTATAAGAATCTGACTAACAGTGCTTTTATGTAGCATTATTATCATGGCTAAACAAACCTGTGCAGCAGACTTTCATTATGGCTTGTTGTCTCACCTGATCAGACGAGTAGGCAACTAGTTTGGATATAATGTCTGTCTCAGATCGTTCAGGATAGTCTGCCTGGATCAGCCTGACGATTTTGGAGCGAGCAGCAAGAAGAGTTATGAGAGTGGCTTCACTGGCAGTGCTCTGTACAAACAAATAGCACATTCATTTCATTAGCTTACCAAATATGATTAATTAAATATTCAGAACGACATAAATAATAAATAAAATAATAAGAACAACAAAAACACACAAATATGAAAACTCCAGGTGCCGTGCTTTGAAATGTGCATTTTTTATTTGATGTTGGATGTAATCTCAATTGAAAAATTAAAGGTGCAGTAGGTGATCTGCCACAATGCTAACCGGTTAGCATTTTACCTTTGAAACACAGCCCCTCCCCTGCCGTTCAAAGCCACACCTCTTGAAACACAAGCCCATGCACCTTAAAGATAACAGCAGACAACCCTCTGTCATGTGCTGTCCTAAAGCGACTCTGCTTAGTGGTTGGCCGGCAGTGTGCAGGTATTACACTTATTACTAAGCCATACTTGCATGCTATTTCAGACTGTAAATTCAGAGTAGCATGGTAAACAATATAGGAAGCGTGTCACAGGTTGTCATTGTTCAAACATGAACCAAAATGTGAATATAAACAAAGACTATAGAATACACAAGACATGTCATTTGTATAGTTTCGAATGGAGAAAGTGTAACAGTCAATCACTATAGCCTGGCATTTCTCCAGGGGAGGGGCTGGGACCAATTTCTGCAGATTTTGTGTGACCCAAATGTTTAGAAACGAAACTAAAGAGACAGTCGTTGCTTAATGTATTTATTGTTTCCTAATATGAAATTTAATTGTTCGGTTGGCAAGCAATTTTAGAGAATTTATTTTGTCCATTTAAACAGAATGCCCGAGCATATTGCCCGAGAGGCGTTTCAAAGATGGCCGCAGTTGTGAATTTCTCAGTCTGGCTCATGGCACCAAAACTGTTGTGAAATTCTAAGACGAGCAAAAAACCAGGGAGAATTTTCGGGTATCTTCAAAGCAGAATACTTTAATAAGAAGAACTCAGCATCGCTGTGGCGTCATCGAAAGAACTCTCAACTGGTACAGCAGATTCTTAGTTTAAATACAGTTTTACAGACATTGATACATGTAGGTGGGGACAGTCTAAAACAAAGCATGCAAATGAAGTATTGTTGTCAGCAGGGTAAATTGCCTTTCCAGGCCCGATCTCATCAGCATATAAGTACCCATTCACGATACATTTTAGCATTATAACAGAGTGTGCAAATGTGGTTCTGGATACAGAACCCGTCCGACCAGTTGACCGGCTTGAGAAGACAATAGACACAGCTGTGCTGTGTAACTGACAATTTGCTTTACTTTGGAGACAGTCAGGGCTCAGGAAACCCAGACATTTCAAGGTCTGTCACACCCTAAAAACAACTTTTCAGTTATATATAGATTATAAAAATTTATATTCCCACACCGCCGTGTGAGATGACTAGCCTTAAAGGGACTTTGATATAAAAGCGTGCAAAACTAACTCCAATATTGATTCAGGATTTTGAAGTTTTGATTGACCATTTATTTTGTTCATTTGCCCACGCAAATGGCTGATCTGCGTGAATGGCTGCAGATGTACAAATCTACATTTGTTGACAGTTTGAGCTACTTATCAGAATTATGGGAGATGTCGGCCCGACAATATTTAATTGGATGAACATTTTTTAGTTTTATGTCTTAACCAGAATATAAAAATACATACAAATACATTTAGATAATTTACTTTAATCAGTACTATTGGACTGTGAAGAGACTTTCAACCAGCACAACAAAAAATGCTTCTGAAGACAATCACCTACTGCACCTTTAAGAGAGGGCAGGTCATAAAGTAGCTCCTCCTCTAGCCAATAGTGCATGGTTTTTAATCACAGCTCTGCCATGAAAATGGTTAAGATCAAGCGCATCAAATGAAAAGCAAATGAGAAGCATCTTGAAGGGGGCAGGGCATGCCAGATACTAGAAAGCATTTGATTGGTCCGAAGAGTTGATGAGAAACTGAAATATCAGGTGACCTGAAAAAAAATTGTTGATCCTTTAAGCAGTAGTGATAAACTGCAAGCTTTAGATGTTTATATCATGATGATTATATTACTAAACGGGTCTAATAATTTGTAGACATGTTCAATATTACTTGAAATATTTTTCCCTCATTTTGAGTACTGTATTGAGTGAACATCTTCAATCAATGCTGTTCGGACATTGTAAAAGCAACAGTGATGAATTTTCATCAGCTCTCCAGCTCTGTTTTGTATGTTCTCAATGACTGAATGAGAAGACTTCCACTCGAAACCCCTCAATGTGGATCAACTCAGCTCATTGTGAGGCACGAGCTGTCTTTGATTTCCCTGACAGGGAACACCCACGTCCTGATTACTAATGATTCACTTTCATTTATGATATTACCTGGCAAACTATAGCCACATTTGCTTTTATCTGCTCAAAAATGTAACAGCAGTTGTGGTGTTAAAGGCACAATCTGTGAGATATTTTAATTAAAATATACAAAAAAACACAACCCAGGATCATTGGAAATATGAGCCCAGAATTCCATTTTTGAGAACCGACAAATATGTACCCTGAACTACTTTTCTTACGGTTTTTGTACGGTTTTACGACACATTTTTGGCAATCTCAAATACGTTATTAAAGCACGTTTTGTCATACATGCCATTTCTCATAAATCCACCAGAGGCCGCTGTATACATTTCTGCGCATATTAACATCTTTCTCATTTGCATCCATAAGAGAAGCCAATCAGCTTGTTGTCATGCATAATAAATCTGCTTGATATCAACTGACCCACCCACCCCCTTTCCTAAACCCAACCCATAATGTTTTCAAAAGCAAACTAGAAACTAAAAAAAGCCATCGCAGCCGCATGCTTCCACCCCAACTTCACACAGAGACAGTCCTCCTTACTGTAGATCTACAGTACCCAGACCCATGTCCACAGCAGATAAATAGCCAAAATGTCAGAGCACGCAATTTTTTCTTGTTTGTCTTGGTAATAACGCATGTTATGGTATGGGTTCCATTTATATTTTGGCCCAATCCCAATTCTATTTTTGTACCCCTACCCCTTCCCCTTGGCCCTTAAAACCGAGTGTGAAAGGGAAGGGCTTCAAAACTTACCCCTAAGAATTGGGACAGCACTACAGCACCTACACACGTCATCATATGTCATCGCGATCTCTTGCTTCATATGAGATCTGATGATTGGGACTGCTGTAGTGTTTCCAGTCGTGTTATTTTTTGGTATATATCTTCAGGGAATCACTGAAGGCATATACTATGTTCTCATAACAATCTAATGTGGCAATAAGATCGTAGCTATACTGTGCATTTACACAGTGGCCATATTCATCTATATAAACACACCAAAAACAACATTAACATTATAGCAGACACTGTGAAAAGCTCATTCCCAGCCACTAGAGTCTTCTGACAGGGTATTCGAGTGTCATTGAGTGTCAGAATGTTGTGGGACTGCTTTACAGGAGTTATGATCATGGACTATTGATCGCGAAATTTAGCGGTTTTTATTTTAGACTTTTTTTTTAAAAGCATGGCGGTAAAACAGGAATGCGGTTATGAATATGTTAAAACATACGATAGTTTGTTGTAAAAGTTTGTAATAATGACAAAAAATACAAATTTGTGGATCTCCTTACTTCCAGTTGGAACTATTCTGCCGTTGTGGCTGGTGTATTCTGGGAAATTTTCTTATCCCTTGGTTTTGAGTGTGGTCCTGAAAAATCTTCATTTGAAGGGCTATCTACCTCTTCCCCTTAGCCCTACGCCTTCAAGCTAAAGAGAATTGGGACACCCCTACCCCTTCACGGGAACGCGCAAAACGAGGAGTAGGGGTAAGGGGAAGGGCTAAGGGGTAGAATTGGTATTGAGCCTTAGGGTTTTACCTCCACTGTGAATGAGAAGCTGTAATGTAGCCGTGGTGGGATGAATTTTGGTGTGGTGCCCCGCCATGGAAAAATGAATATAGCGGAAACTTTGAGCTAGTGTCATACAAGTGTGAATAAGGCTTTACACTTCTTCCCAACAACATTATAATAAGGCCCAATCCCAATTCTCCTCCATTTTGAGTGTTCACATGAAGGGGTAGGAGTGTCCCAATTCTCTTTAGCTTGAAGGCGTAGGGCTAAGGGGAAGGACTAGATAGCCCTTGAAACAGAGATTTTTCAGGTACACACTCAAAACCAAGGAGCACAAAAATTTTTTGAGATGCACAAATTAGTATTGTTTGTCATTATTGCAATTTTTTACAACAAACAAGCATGTGTTTTAAAACATGCATAACGGCGCTCGTGTTTTACTGTCATGCTTTAAAAAAAAAACGCTAAAATAAAAAGCGCAAAATTTCGATTATTTATAATCTCCAATAGTGGGCGACGCAGTGGTGCAGTAGGTAGTGCGCACAGCAAGAGGGTCGCTGGGTCAGTTGGCATTTCTGTGGGGAGTTTGCATGTTCACCCTGTGTTCGTGTAGATTTCCTCCGGGTGCTTCCGTTTCCCCCACAGTCCAAAGACATGCAGATCAGGTGAATTGGGTAGGCTAAATTGTCCGTAGTTTATGTGTGTGAATGCAAGAGTGTATGGATGTTTCCCAGAGATGAGTTGCAGCTGGAAGGGCATCCGCTGCATAAAACATGTGCTGGATAAGTTGGTGGTTCATTCCGCTGTGGCGACCCCGGAAAAGTTACTAAGCAGAAAAGAAAATGACTGAATAAATAAATGAATAATCTCTAATAATAAGTTCTGTATAGCAGTCCCACAACATACTATCTGACACTCGATGACACACAAATACCCTGCCACAAAAGTCTAGTGGCTGGGAATGAGCTTTTTACAGTGTCTAGTATAATGTTATTGTTGTTTTCGTGTGTTAGATTAATTTGGCCATGGACAGGGCAATGCACAGTCCAGTTAAAATCTTATTGCCTCATTAGATGATAACATGATATTGTTGCCTTAAGGGATTTCCTAAAGATATATACCAAAAAACAATGCAACTGGAATAACTACAGCAGTCTCTATCCTTGATATCATATAAAGTAAGAGCTTGCGTTGACATGCGATGATGTGTACAGGTGTTGTAGTGATGTCCCATTTCTTAGGGGTAAATTTTGAAGCCCACTGAAGAGGTAGGGATACAAAAATAGAATTGGCTTCAGCTCATTCATGAACATGATTTCTGCATACCATAGGATTTGATGAAGACCACAACTCCCATCATTACACACTCAGTGAAAAAACTACACTTCTGTTTTTGTTGCCTCTACTGGTCAAAATTACATACTGGATTAAATGTCATATATACCACATTTACCATTTTAATGCCACTGTTCCATTTTTGACAAAAGCCTCAACAATATCATGATAAAAACTTGTTCATAAACAACTGATGTACACCACCTAGTCTTATTTCATATGTCAGGTGTTGCAGGTGTAAGATTTAAGGCCTTTTGTTGTTCCCCTTCATTGAAGAAAATTCTTGGTGTGACTACTTAAAGCAGGGGTGGGCAAACTCGGTCCTGGAGGGCCGGTGTCCTGCAGAGTTTATCTCCAACACTAATCAAACACACCTGAACATGCTAATCAGTGTCTTCAAGATCACTAGAAATCTATAAGCAGGTGTGTTTGATCAGAGTTGGAGCTAAACTGTGCAGGACACCGGCCCTCCAGGACTGAGTGTGCCCACCCCTGACTTAAAGAGTCCATATTATACATGTAATAGGGTCATATGTAGGTTGTAAGGGTCTCCAACAACAGTCTAATATGCATGCAAGGTCAAAAAACACTTTCATGGTCTTATAATCTGCATTTATTTTTACCTAATTATCCCAGCGACTCCCATATGAATCGTTCCACGACAGCTCCCTCGCCACCCGCGTCCTCAGCAGTTATATCCGAGCCTAGGGCGGCAGAATAGAGAGGGCAACGTCCGCGACACCTCCCTCACCACCCGTGTCCTCAGTTATATCCGTGACACCCCCCCGTCCTCACTTTGCTAACGGGTCACTTTCGTTTTCACGTTCAGGTTGAGGGCGGCATGATCGTCCTTAGCCTAGAGCGCCAGTTCAGCTTGCTGGGTGCAATTTAGACACCTCACCTCAAACCTGAGCTGAAATATTTGGAAACTTGACCGTTGCATGTGTGTAGGAACAGCTGACGATCCGTAAACAAAGTGGCACGCGTCGCGTTATCAACGTGGCTTTCTTTGGGTAGAGACTGTCAATAATATCCATCTGCACAGCGTGACTTCATTCGACCAGTGTCTGTGTGTGTGTGGCTTTTTTTTCTGTGTTAGTGGGCGGGGCCACAGGTTTCAAATGTCAAATTTTCAAATGGAAGGGCATTTTTAAAAACCCATAATGTGGGCTCTTTAAGGGAGAGTTTCAAGATGTTCACTGCAATTCTGTAACCAGATTAGCCCGTAGTGTGGCGCTTCATGCTCCACACTATTTATATTTTGAAGTCAGGTATGCATCTTTTGATCTTGGATTTATCTTTGAGAATTTGATGTCTTGTATTGGTTGTTTATGAATTGACTGAATGAATTGGCATAATGCACATTTACCTGACTAATAAATTGTTATGTTTTGAATTATTCAAACAAAGTTTGTGTTATTATCTCTAGTAGATTATGTTAAATCCATAACACCACAAGCCCCTGTACAGGTTAGTAACAGACTAAAACACGATAGACGGAGCAGTGTGGCATGCTATACAATGTTCTTAGAGCTCCGACTAACACACTGGCATTAATTCAAGTATACTTAGACTGTAAAAGGTCTATCTAAGGGGATAGGCCCACATCTCTAAACATTTGATTTAGTAGAAAGCAGATCTATAGGGACCACACAAAAAATATTCTAATCTGAGTAAGTAGGGTTCTGCCTTTTTAGAATAGTTGTTAATCACCTCTGTTTAGTGTCCAAGACTGACAAGCTTGTGTTTAAGAGATTGTATACTCGGCCGGTACAAGACTTAGGATGTTATAGGAATCCAAATGATTCAATGATCCAAACGAAAATAATAAACAATAACAAATCGAAGTGAATATTTAATCATAATCTAAAGTAATATTAAAAGAAACAAAATAATCGTATCAATGTTTTATAATTGGAGTCAGATAAAACAAGGATAATTCATTTATTTTCTTTTCAGTTTAGTCCCTTTATTAATCCGGAGTCACCACAGCGGAATGAACTGCCAACTTATCCAGCACATGTTTTACCCAGTGGATGCCCTTCCAGCTGCAACCCATCACTGGGAAACATCCATACACACTCATTTACACTCATACATTACGGACAATTTAGCCTACCCGATTCACCTGTACTGCATGTCTTTGGACTGTGGGGAAAACCGGAGCACCTGGAGGAAACCCACGCGAACGCGGGGAGAACATGCAAACTCCACACAGAAACGCCAACTGACCCACCCGAGGCTCCAACCAGCGACCTTCTTGCTGTAAGGCTACAGCACTACCTACTATGCCACCACGTTGCCCAAAACGAGGGTAAATATATTAATATTCTAAAGCACCTTATACTAAAATTGGAGTCAGATTTGAGTTAAATTCAAAGTAAATCAACAAAGTGCACTGGAAAGACCGAACAAGCAGTGAACCTTTGTCCACCAGTGGACACCGTCATTGGACTACCTGGCTGGACCTTACACAGGGTTATTATGACTTACAAATGAATAATGTCAGAATAATGCACGTACAGTATACACTGTCAAATGCTCACTATTACTTGCATAATTGTCTTCAACTTCCACCTGTTCTCCTCCCCTCTCTCCTATGCCCACCTTTGCGGAGATGCATGGCTTACAAAATCCACCATCTCCCTCATTAGGACATGCTATCGGTGAAAATAATGCCTGTTGTTGCCATAGTGAGCTCTCTGAAAAGCCCAGAGACAAAACCATCCAGGAGGAGGACACACACTCCAAAGCGGCCTTAATGACAGAGCATCAAACCGACTGTCATCAGTGGGCTATCCGTACGCTGTGCTTCCTGTGTCTCTCTAAATGATCACAGCTGCTCAACTGCAGCATCAATAGTGATAAAATGAACAGAGGCCGCTCTCAACGCACGGCCCGCCTGGCTGTCTCCACTCGTGTGTGGCTGACGTCTTAAAAGGCAATTTCTACAGGACGTAACAATTTTCAGGGCCTGGACAACAAATCAATGACAAACAAATTGTTGTGTGAGCCTTGTTTGATATTTTTTGTTGTTCAGAATAAATTGCCCGGATTAAATAGGCATTGAGAGCATTGATGATTGCCCAGTTGGCATTTTAAGTGGTTTTGAAATGTTCACATTTGGGGACCTGGCACAACATCCTAATGGGAAATTAGATATGCAATTATTATTTTTTTAAAGGTGACACATCCTTTATTATATCTTGTCAAATAGTCTCTCTTTTTAGGTTAGAGCAAAACCACACAGTGTTTGTGTATTTTTAAAAATGCAAATAAGCTAAAGCTTTTCGAAAATGGGTGGAGCTTTTAGACGCCTTACTAGCCAACAGAAACAATCAAATGTCATACAGGCCAAAATGACACGGAGCAGATTACAGCCTTAAATCCCTTTTTATGATTCACGAGGGTGAGTAATTAATAAAATAATTTTTTTTTTTAAGGGGTCTGCACCTTTATTTGTATAGGACAGTTGTCACGGTCACACAAGGTAGACAAAGATGGTTATATCTTTAAGGGTATTTATTTGTGCAATGCAACAAATGCTGAGAGGTAAGTGGTGTAGCAGAGGGAGAGCGATCTCACACACAGTTCAAATGGTAAGTTTCAGATCTTCAGTATTACACCAACAAAGCTTTAGTCACTTCCCTAAAGCAGGTGTGTTTGCATCCACAGGAGAAGAACATCCACGGAAGAGTACAAGAGAAAGAGGGAGAGGGAGAGCCGATGAGGAGAACCATCTGATGATTCCAGCCAGTAAGTGAATGAAGGAGGTGAGTTTATGTAGTGCATGGGTGATTGCAGGTGCAGGTGTGGGTGATCAGTACTCAGGTGATTGTTCACGGGTGTGGTGAGTGGTGGAAGGTGAGGGAGAGCAGTGATTGGAGCTGCAGGAATGAGCCGAGGGTGTGACAACAGTAGAGATTTTACAGACAGGAAAGTGTGGGGAGCAGAGATAGGGGAAGGATTGGCAAAGGACCTTGAGCCGGGAATTAAACTCGGGTCTTCATTGAGTACCTTGGTGCTGTGTGTCAACGCACTACCCGGCAGAATTTTCATTTTTATAGGGCACCTATGATGAAAATCATCTTTTGGAAGCTGTTTGGACAGAACTCTCTTTTTAATAACATGCAATGATTTAAAAAATGTTTTAAGCTTGTAAAACTCTTTGGTGATCACATTTGATTTGATAATGATTGATGATCACAGTGAGCTAAACAAATCTTTTAATCGTGGTTGCTTTGCGCACGTTCTGTCTCTTTTTTCTTAGATGTTGCCATTTTAGATGATGGACTCGTAATATCTGTGCTCCATTAATGATGCCCTTTTATAGTCACGGTTTGCGCACTTAACTCTGAGTTAGTCTACTCAGACTTGATTGATCTAACTCAGATTAGCTATTCTGAAACCGAAAACTTTTAGAGTTTTTAATCTCTCTGTAAGTCAACTCAGATTTTAAGTTTAAACTCCAAGTTGCTTGAACCTCCTTACTGAAACAGGCCCAGAGTCTCCAAGACAAAGAACAGATAGAAAACATAAACTTTGATTTTATTCAATGGATGAGTGTAGACAAAGACAGTACAGCCTATGGTTTAGAATAGGTTTGGCGCAGAAACATTAAAACTTGAACAGACTTACTGAGTAAACGAGTTTCGCTCTCTGTATCTCAACAGTGCAGATACAGCGGATGGGCCAACAATCTGACTCTCAGTAAATTCAATCATGAGCAGATGCTCACGCTGATGCATTGACTAAACAAAGCTTAAAAGCATCTGATTCTGCGCAGACTAACGGAGAGTTCTGTGTTTTACTGAGACATGCAAACAGACAACAAGAGAGAACATGGTTTGTTTTGTATCGACAAAGTCCCTTTAAGATTATTAAAGTCATTTCACTCGGCAGCCATTTTTGAAATGCCTCTCAGGCAGTATGCTCGGGCATTCTATCTGAATTGGAAAACATCATTCTACAAAACTGTTTGCCAAGTTTATGATTTCATTACATATTTGGAAACACAAATAAAATTTAACAACAACTGTCCTATTTCTATAAGTCTAACTTCTAAAAGTTTGAATCAAACAAAATCAGCATTCGTTCAGTTTGCCCAAGCTGATGCGCATACGCACTCAAAAAGAACGAGATCCTGACATCAACCTTATTTATGGCTGTTCTACACATTATAATCCCCTGAATAATGCTTCATCAGATCTCGCTGGTCTTCAGGAGTAATTCACAACTTGGTCTTGATTGCGAGACTTTGTGGGTGTTGCTGCTTTCATGTGATGTGCGCTTGATAGGACAGGCTGTGCCTCGCGATCATTTCATACAGATTACAAAAAAAAATAACTTTGTTTTCAAGTGTAGTTGGTTCATTTAAAAGTACAGATTTCAAGCTTTATGTTGATATATTTCTTATGTCTATGAAGCAAGTATTCACTGAGATTCCATTGTGTTCGTTGACCACACAAACTTTCGTAAAAGCACACATCTGGTCCCAGATTCTCCCCCGGAGAAACATCGGTCTATAACAATCGATGACTGGCTCCTGTACTAGTAGACGCACCTCTGTCAAATATACTTTGGTATCTGTGATGTTTTGTAAAATAAGTAATCGCTTCTTTTACTATCTGTCCTGGCAGTGATTGTTTTTGTCATGAATAAATAGGATAAGCAAAATCACAAACTGTTTCTTTGTATTTATTTAAATTTATTATTAATATTGGGCTCGTGTATCATGTAGGTACTTGGATACTATTTACTGTGTGTGAATGACCATGCTGATCGAAGACCAATTTTGACCCAGGAAAAACCCTGACATTACTCTGTAAGTAAAATTCTTTACCTTCACAGAAAATGACATATATTGTAAAATATTTATACTGTTTATATCTAAAGTATAGCAGATGCTAAAGCATTTTTCAAATGATCTCACCTGGATGACCCCACCTCCTTTGCCTTTGGTCCCAGCAAGAAAATCTTCTGGTAGCTTCAGCATCTTTCCCAGCCAGTCCAGCATCACTGTCTCCAGCTCCGTACAGGCAGGACTTGCAGCCTACAAAACATCAAAATCCTGAATTATTTTACAAGATGAGAATTTATGTAAGTATGGAAGAATGGATGATGGATGTATAGATATATACAGCAAGACAGGCAGCTAAATGCATGAATGAATGGATGGATGGATGGATGCATGATTGGACAGACAGTCACTAAATGGATGAATGGGCAGGTTCCCTCAAAAAAGAAGGACAGTATACTTCAAATTAATTTTATGTATGTACAGTAATGTTGAGGTTAAAGGTCCCTTGAAGTGCTTTGAAATGTGCATTTTTATTCGATGTTTGATGTAATCTCAACTGAAACACGATAAGAGGATGGGACATTGTGTAGCTCCTCCTGTTTTTTTAAAAACAGCCAATAGCATTTTGTTTTATCACCGCTCTGCCAGTGAGAGCAGTTGAGCTCAAGCGCATCAAATGAAAAGCAAACGAGAAGCATCTTGAAGTTGGCAGGGCACGTCAGATACTAGAGAGCATTTGATTGGTTATGATGTGATGAGACGTCTTTCGCATGAGACGTTAAACCGAGGTCCTGACACTGTGGTGTCCCGACCAAATTCCCTCCATTGGACCTTACCCATCATGGCCTCCCAATTATTCGCATCGACCAAATCAGCTCTATCACTGTTGTCCTGTGGCTGCTGTCACATTATCCAAGTGGATGCTGCACACTGGTGGAGGTGTGGAGAGACCTCCCCCATGATTGAAAAGCACTTTTGGTGAATGGCTATACATGATAATATATAAATACACATTACATTACATTACATGAGAATCTGTAGTATGGGTTGACGAGAATAAAACCGTTGATCCATTTAGGCAGAAGTGACAATCTAAAAGCTTTACATTTTGATATCAGTTTTATATCTTCTAATATAAAACGCAAATTTTGTCACTGTTTTGGAGCACACTAACTTATAAATATCTTAAAAACAAACAATACTAATACTGACATCTAAAAAAAGTTATATTAATTTCATGGGACCTTTAAGTACAGTATACTTCCTGTTGCTAACTTCCTGTATACTAACATCTATATACCAATAGTATACTTGCAAGTAAAGACCTTCTTTACCAGTTGTTACACATGGGGGTCTTCCTTATTATTCTGGTCAAGCGATACTTTGACATCATCAAAAAAATTGCATTTTGGGCATCCACACAGCTACAATAGGGGCAGCCTTTTGAGATTTGTCCACTTTGTAACCCATCATCCAAAAAGTGTGTTTCAGGGCACTGACAACACTCTTTTCATATTGATGAAAGGTTAAAAATTATATTCAACTTCTCGTAAATATGTTACTGCGTTGACGGGCCTCAGTGTAACAATAGTAAACTTTGGTTCACATGTAGCTCACTTAAGTTTTTCATCTGTATTGCAAGTGAACTTAAAAGTAGCTTAAGCAGTACAGATAGTTTACTTTTGCAGTATTTGTAGTAAATAATTACTTTATGAAAGAAGACTTTGTTATAAACTCTCTGGTTTAATAGTTAGAACTCTTTCTCAAAGTTATATTTCATAAGTTTTTCATAACTTTTACACCTGGTCACGTAGTACTATAGTACATAGTACTTTGACATAATTATTTCCAAAAAGGTGCATTTTACCCATCCACACAGCTACAATAGGGGCAGCCTTTTGAGAGTTTTCCATTTTGTAACCCATCATCCAAAAAGTGTGTTTCAGGGCACTGACAACACTGTTCTCATATTGATAAAAGGTTAAAAATTATATTTAACTTTTCCTAAATATGTTGCTGTGTGGACAGGCCTAAGTGTAACAATAGTAAACTTTAGTTCACATGTAGCCCACTCAAGTTTTTCATTTGTACTGTAAGTGAACTTAAAAGTAGTTTAAGCAGTAAAAATAGTTTACTTTTGCAATATTTGTAGTAAATAATTACTTTATAAAAGAAGACTTTGGCACAAACACTAGTTTAATAGTTAGAGTTCTTTCTCAAAGTTATATTTAATTAGTTTTTCAGAACTTTTACAATTGATCACGTAGTATTTTGACATCATCATTTACCAAAAAAAAAAAAAAAAGTTGAATTTTACCCATCCACACAGCTAGAGGCAGCCTTTTTAGATTTGTTCACACTGTAACCCATCATCCAAAAAGTTTGTTTCAGGGCACTGACAACACTGTTTTCATATTGATGAAAGGTTAAAAATATTAAACTTTTCCTAAATATGTTTTTGTGTGGACAGGCCTAAGTGTAACAATAATAAACATTAGTTCACATGTAGCCCACTCAAGTTTTTAATCTGTACTGTAAGTGAACTTCAAATTAGTTTAAGTAGTACAAATAGTTTACTTTTGCAATATTTGTAGTAAATAATTACTTTATTAAAGAAGACTTTGACATAAACTCTCTAGTTTAATAGTTAGAGTTCTTTCTCAAAGTTATATTTCATAAGTTTTTCATACCTTTTACACTTGATCTTTGACATCATCATTTACAAAAAAAAATTAAAAATGCATTTTGGGCATCCACACAGCTACAATAGGGGTGTCTTTGTGGGATTTTTTCCAATTTGTAACCTATCATCCCATGCAAGATTACAAATATTAAACTTGTAATAAATACATTGCTGTGTGGACGGGCCTAAGCGTAACAATAGTAAACTTTAGTTCACATGTAGCCCACTTAAGTTTTTTATTTGTACAGCAAGTGAACTTAAAAGTGGTTTAAACAGTACAAGTAGTTTACTTTTGCAATTCATTCATTTTCCTTCAGCTTATTTTCTTAATTTTTCAGGGGTTGCCACAACAAAATGCAACAGCAGAACATGCAAACTCCACACAGAAATGCCAACTGACGCAGCTGGCACTCAAACAAGCGACCTTTTTGCTGTGAGGTGACCGTGCTAACCATTGAGCCACCGTGTCGCTCCTACTTTTGCAATATTTGTAGTAAATAATTACTTTATTAGAGAAGACTTCTCTCTAGTTTAATAGTAAGAGTTCTTTCTCTAAAAAGTTATATTTGCTCTTTTGCTGTGTGGACGGGCCTAAGTGTAACAATAGTAAACTTTAGTTCACATGTAGCCCACTCAAGTTTTTCATTTGTGCTGCAAGTGAACTTAAAAGTAATTTAAGAATTCCAAGTAATTTACTTTTGCTTAATTTATAGTAAATAATTACTTGATTAAGGAAGACTTTGACATAAACTGTCTGGTTTAATAGAGTTCTTTTCCGAAGTTATATTTTAGAAATTTTAGACCCTCAGTGTGACAGGACAGTAGATGATGTTCACGGAAGCATGAGGCTCAGAGAGAGGGAAAGAGGATCAACAAATAAACTCAAGCAGGATTTAAACCTAAACTTGTTGAAAGCCCTTTAGCATTATATATTGGCTCAATAACTGAAAGGCTGCTATCGTAGACTACTGCAAGAGTTCTTAGAGTTCTTGTAGTAAACTATCGATTCTAATGTTATATCGCAAGTGTTCTATTAGTGAACTTTCAGTTAACTTGTACTTTTCAAGTGTAATACTGAAGGAATACATATTCTTTTTATGGTAGGCCTTAGTTAAAATATGAAATTCAATATTTAAATGTGGTATTTAATTATGGAAAAATAAAAAGAATGTCCATCTTGAGACAAATCAATGACACAAAATTATTTTGAGATCTGTCATGGAAAGCTATATTCGGTTTTGACAGCTCAAAGATACAAATAAGTTTGTAATCTTATCAGTAAAACAATAATATGCCTACAAGCCAAGTAAACTTACAATACATAATTATAAGGGATAGTTCATCCAAAAAAACTAAATTCACTCACTATTTCCTAACCCTCAAGTGATATGCATTTATAAGTTCCAGTTAAACACAAAATAATTTTTTTGAATAAAGCTGATAACCTGTAACCATTGACTTCCATAGTAGGAAAAATACTAGGGGAAGTCAATAGTTACAGCTTTCCAGCATTCTTCAAAGATCTTCTTTTGTGAAGAAATGAAGAGTTCAGATGCAATAACCTCTAAGTGTCATTTGAAATTGTCTTCTAATATTAGCATTTTTCTCAGCCTCCTATGTCTTGCTTCAGTAATTTCACTTTTATAGCAAAGAATAGAATATTTCCATTGCTTTTAACATGTAATAACTCAACATAAACATAAGAAGCTAAGAAGAATGCTCATTGTAGAAGAAAATTACAGATGGCACTTAGAGGTTTTTGCATCTGAACTCTTCAAATAAACTCATAAAGGTTTGAAACAAGTAAGTAAATTAGGAGAGAGGTGTAATTTTTGGGTAAATATGCCTTTAAGATATGTCAATGAACAGGTTTAGGCAAATTATACAGGGTGGGCCATTTATATGGATACACCTGAATAAACTTATTGGGAATTTCACAAGAAAAAACAATGGTGTGCTTGGTTTTAACGTCACTTTAATCTTTCATGAGTTATTTACAAGCCCCCTCACATATACTAATGTGCCACAAACAGGATGTTAATATCACCAACCATTCCCATTTTATTAAGGTATATCTATATAAATGACCGATTCTGTCTGTATAAGTCAAGTACTGTTTACTTAAGTGCAATGTTAAGTATTTTTACTGAGAAGTACTTAAAAGTATACTTTCTTATTTTAGTTTAAAAGAGGTGTACTAAAAACACTTGAATAAACTTATTTTTGTAAGGGTGGATGGGCAGAAACAAATGGACAGAAAAACAGGTGGCTAACAGATTAATATATTTATAAAAACAGATCATTTAATGAACAGAAAGGAATATGGCCAACTGAATAGACAGACAAGCGTATGGACAGAGAGAAAAACATACCCAAGAGAATCCAATGCAGCCAATGGCTCCACACAGCATGTCTGCAAGCATTGCAGGATAAGAGTGGGCAGTGGGAAAATATGCATAGAAGTATGGGCTGTGCCAGTGGGTGACCTGAAACAGTGCAGAGGAAACATTCATTTAATAATATTAAATATTCATGAAATTCCAAGAGATAATTTCACAACCTCTGTATTTGCTTATGTGCAATGATATTTAATTGAGTTAAAGTGTTATACAACAGAGGACAATAATCTGTGGATGTTCTGCTGCTGTGCAGCTGCTCTTTTTAGGAATAGTGACATAATTTTTTTTGTCTCTGAATGTTAAAGGTTATATTAAATTATGATGGCTAGATGAACTTATTCCATAGAGGAGAGAGCTCTAGGCACTGTGTTCCTATTGTGAGTCATTCATTAGCTCCAGCACAAACTATAAAACCACTATTAAACAGGACTTCTGAAAGGGAAAATTGGTCTAATTGGGCACAGTGGGAAGGTTAACACCTTTAAATAAATTAAAGTGTTTGTTTTTTCCTCTCAGCTATGAAATGAATGGGTGGGGAGACTCGGTTTGACCCCAGGTCAGAGTTTAATGATTCATTTCCTAACTATCATCCCCAAAATGGTGGATTTTGAGGATATGAGAGAATGACACTAATGCGAGAAAACTCTGAGTGACTTATAAATCTACATCTTTATCTGCACAAGATCAAATCACACTGTTTTATGAACATTTACTTTGGTCTTCATCACCCATGACACATAACTACACCCTATCTCTGTTTATCTGTTTAAATATATCTGAATCATATACAACTTTAGATAAAATCTGAAATGAGCTTCATTAAGATTCTTGGTCAATAAATTGATAATACAAATTCAAACCTTCAAAGTCAAACACTGAAACATTAAAAGACAGGTTAAACTAGATGTTACAAGAGTTCTGAGCAGTGTTGTGCTAGTTTTTGAAAAATAGTAAATAGTTACAGTTACTAGTTACTTCATTAAAAAAGAAACTCAATTACAACATAAGATTATTATAATATATACAGATAACAAATGTGTGCTTATTTGTTTGAAACAACAAACTTAGAAGTATTAGTAATTAGTAATAGTGCATTCGGTCTCACTTGCGTACACACTTGGCCTCTCTTGTGCGCACACCTGATGTACCTCGCAAACATTCGGTTTCTCTGCTTTTGTTTGCTTGTATATACAGTGGTTCTGTATAATAATGTGCAAATATGTAAAAAGTTTCCCATATCTTGTGATTCATTTCCTAACTATCATCCCCAAAAAGATGGATTTTAAGCATGTATATGAGAGAATGATACTAATCAGAAAACACTGAAGGCTATTTGACGTGTCCAGTCACTTATAAAACATCTTTATCTGCACAAGTTAAAATCACACAGCTTTACGAACATTTACATTATTCTATTTACTACTTAGCTGGTGATCTGTTTAAATATATATGAAATATATACAGGGCAACGCGGTGGCGCAGTTGGAAGGGCTGTCACCTCATAGCAAGAAGGTAACTGGTTCGAGCCTCGGCTGGGTCAGTTGGAGTTTCTGTGTGGAGTTTGCATGTTCTCCCCGCGTTCGCGTGGGTTTCCTCCGGGTGCTCCAGTTTCCCCCACAGTCCAAAGACATGCGGTACAGGTGAATTGGGTAGGCTAAATTGTCCGTAGTGTATGAGTGTGAATGAGTGTGTATGGATGTTTCCCAGAGATGGGTTGCAGCTGGAAGGGCATCTGCTGCGTAATATGCTGGATAAGGTGGCGACCCCAGATTAATAAAGCGACTAAGCCGAAAAAGAAAATGAATAAATGAAATATATACAACTTATACATAAAATGTGACATAAGCTTCATTAAGATTCTTGGTCTTTAAAATCAAAAACAAACCGTCAAAAGCAAACATTAAAAGACAGGTTCAACTAGATGTCATTTGGGTTTTGATTTAAAAGTCATTTTATTCTTGCAATAATTTCCCATATCTCGTGATTTATTGTTGTTTGTCATTTATTTATTCACTGGTGTTTGTCATTTATTTGTAATTTATTTACATTTCAAGCTGTGAGTATTCTTACTATGGCCAATTCCGAGGGATTTACAGACGTGGAAAAAATTGTGTGTACCCTTCCACTGAAGAAAAAAAAAATACAGAAAAATTAATAAAAATAAATGAATGAAAATCAGATGTTGCTTTCAAATTGTGGTTCAACAGAAGTATTAAAAAAGGCAAACTAATAAACTATATGTCTGTAAATTGCCTGGATATTTTTTGCACTTACCAAACAATATACCCTCTGTGTAGATATCAGAGAACAATTTAACATAAAGTATCATCAGTGCATTCTATTGGATCTTCAATAAAGAGACTAATAAATAAATATGAATAATATAGCTTGCTTACTCTTTAGCTTGATAAAATGTCCCCCATGTTTGAGAAAAATGAGAGAAAACTCTCATAAACTTTTTATGAACATTTACATTGTTCCTCATCATCCTTGACACATAACCACATCATCCTATCTGTTTACTACTTAGCGGACGATCTGTAGGAGGACACAATGTCAATAAGTGAAATAAATACAGTACAACTTTATATAAAATCTTTTAGACATAAGCTTGATTGAGATTTACCAGCTGTAATTTGATAAAATAAATTCAAATCCTCAAGTAAACATGTAAAGACAGATTCAACTAGACCACAAGAGTTCTAACTTAAAAGTTCAGTTCTTGCAATAATTTGCAAATATGCTAAAAACAATCTTGTGGTTCATTGTTGTTTGTCATTTATTCACTGGTGTTTGACGTTTATTTGTAATTTATTTACAATTTCAAACTGATTTGCGCTACCTGATTTTCAGCTTAACAAGCAGATTATTTTGTGTGTTGAATATTTAACAAAGTGATTTTGACATTTTAAAAGTCTGGAATAAAGTATTGCACACACAGCACAAGAAATTATTCATATTATATATGTATAATTCTTTATACAATATATTGTTGAGGACACAGACAGAAAGTGTCAGTTAAAGTCACTTTGTCCAGCTGCAGAGTTATATTTTCAACATCAAAAGTGACCAGAGATCAAGGGCATATTAATGCAATTCCAAAGTAAAATTAATTGAAATTTTATTGAAAACGCCAATGAATTGCAAGTAGCGGTTAATAAAAAGTCATTTTTTACAGTGTACAATGTTTTTAAAAAATTTGTAATTATCAAAACAATTATTTGATTATTGTGTAAATTATGCATTTAATAAATGTTGATTTTTATAATTATACAATTTTAATATATAAAAAAAAAACAATTTCATAAATTGTGAATACATATAGTGCTGTTCAAATGTTTTACACCACTGTTTAATTTGTTGTTTCAGTAGCCTTATAATGACCGTATATATTTCTTTCTCATTCTCTTTATTGTAATACAACCAGAAAATACAAGTGAGAGTTTAACTGTTTTTAGTCTAATTTTTAACATGTGAAAAGTTGAAGAGTTGTGGATTGGTCTAGTTCTGGTTTGAGGTTGCATTTTTTGCCAGTGGTGTTGGCAACATTGTCTGAATTAATGGGTTTGTGACTTATGAATCCCGAAAAGTACAGACAGGTTTAAATAAATTATTATTTTCCTTCTAGAAAGCACCTCAGTGCTAGTAATTTTATTTTCAGAATGATAAGGATGCCAAACACATTGCTAGTGCAGCAAAATCATATTTGGAGAGGAAAAACAATTGATGAAACAAAAACAGTCATGAAACGGCCTCCACAGAGTCCAGACCTGAATATTATAGAGACTCACCAGGACAACAACAACAACAATAAATAAAAAAGATATGACAGCCTAAAGTTAAAAATAACTCTGGAAAGAACTGAATAAGGCGTGATATTACATAGCACAGTATTTTAGAAAACTTCAGGACAGTTAAAGTCAAGGTGTGTTTAGTGCCAGTCACATAAAATGCAAACTTTTGCTTGAAAAAAATAATTTTGTTGTTAAAATTGTGTTTGATCAAATTTTGTATCCCTATTTTTCCATATTTGCTGTTGTATCTTCCACCAGTCCACCAGTAACTATCGTTATTACATTCTGTAGTTTTTGTTATATTACAAGAGTAAAGCACTATTTATTAATTTGTTTACTTTCATATTAATATTAGATGGTTCTAATACCTCTCTAGATTAATTTATGTATGGTACATATTTAAAGTAACAAAACTGTTCAATTAATTATTATTACAACATAAAAGATAAAAGTACAATAAATAAATTCATAAATAAATGTTCAACATATACCTCACTCTACAAAAGTTTGTTTTATGTGACTGGCTACTTACCTTGATCTATTTTGCCATGTTTTATATTAAGAATGTTATATCTTTCTTTTTCTGTCCAGGTCAATATCATACTGCCTCCATAATATTTAGGTCTGGACTCTGTGGAGGCCATTTCATGACAGTCTGTGTTTCATCTTTTTTTTTTTTTTTTTTGCTTTTCAAATATGACTTCACTGCATTAGCAGCATGTTTGAAATTATTATCATGCAGAAAAATATAACCACAACCAACTATGTAAATACTAATAAAAAGTTTACTTTTTGTCATGTATTATAATCCTATAATATATTCTTATAATTAAATTTTTAAAAACTACTGAATGTAATAAAAAGTACACTAAAGTACACTCTCAGAAATAAAGGTATGCGAGCTGTCACTGGGGTGGTACCTTTTCAAAAGATACACATTTGTACTTAAAGGGTCCATATTGGTACCTTAAAAGTATATATTAGTACCTAAAAAATTTTAAAAGGCACACTTTTGTACTAATTAGTACTAATATGTGCTTTTGAGGTATTAATATGGACCTTTTAGGTACAAATTTGTACCTTTTGAAAAGGTACCACCCCAGTGACAGCTCGCATACCTTTATTTCTGAGAGTGTATCATTACAGTTTTTCAACACAAGCATCCTAAGGAACTGTGTCATAGCTGGTCAGACTGACTCACCCCTGGCATGATCACCCTCTCGATGTCTTTGACCACATCCTCATAGTTCTCTGGCTCCTCCGGGGCTTCCTCAGGAATCAGTGACCTCAGATATCCTGGTTCCACATCAGGGTAGACCTGCCTTTTCTCAATGTTCTCTATATAATCTGCCACATAGTCTACCATCTCCCTCCCACGTCTCCGGAACTCTGCGGCATCCATCTTTTTGTCTGAAAGATTGTATGAATAAAAGACAAACTGTCTTAGGTTGCTCTTAATGTCCTAAATTAAATGAAAGGTGTACTTATATTATGTAATTGAGATTGCTGACTTTGACTTTCAATGTCTAAGCCAGCATTCACACATTAAAGCAAATTCATTTTTAACCGGTTAAAGGGATAATTTGTCCAAGAAAGAAAATTCTGTCATCGTTTATTCATCCTCCACTTGTTCCAAACACGTTTGAGTTTCTTCATTATGTTGAATGCAACATAATTTACCACTGATAGCAGCCAATGACTTCCAATATATTTTTTGTTCCTGCTATGGATTTCAATGGGTGTTTTACCAACATTCTTCAGAATATTGCATTGTGTTCAACAGAAGAAATAAACATTTAGAACCACTTGGGTTTAAGTAAAGGATCAGAGAGTTTAAATTTTGGGGTGAATGATCCTTTCAAAGTAAAAATCTTTAAGTTTACCCAGCCTCACGAGGAAACAATTTTTACGTTTTGTCAGTTTAGTGGCTAATTCGTATGAATTCAGAGTTTAGTCATGTATCACATTTAAAAATGTAATATTTTTAAAAGGAGGTGTGGCACCCAAGCCCACCACTAAATCCAACCATTATTGGGGGATAAATTGTACAAGTGAGATCATACAAATGCATACAAATTAGCAACTAAATAAAAAAATAATGAATTGCCGTGAGATAGCATTGGGTTACCATTGGAAAATTACCACTTTTGAGGTTACTGGGTGTTGTAATTTTTGACCTGTTCATGTACATTTATATTTAGATGTAATCATTTATCCAACGATATGCAAGACAATCATTTATTCAATATCCTAACTTAGAATTGACGTAACAAAAGCAATCAAACTAACAAAAGGGCAACATGTGCTTTGACAAGTCCTAGGTCAACTGCTCAGGTCGAAAAGGTAACACTTAAGGTGAAAAGGTAAAAGTAAGGTAAGGTAAAAGTAAGATAAAGTGTACCGTATAATTATAATACTTTTTTACTATTTTTATACTACTTTTCTTTCTATGCTTCTATAATTTAAATTCATATTTAAATACACAATATGCATGTCATTTTAAAACTGTCTATTTAATGTGCTTTTCAATTATTGAATACATATTAAAGCACATTCATGTTTTCTTTGTCATGTTTGATTTAATATTTTTTTTATTCATTTGAAGTTTAACTTATACTTAAACTTTTTTACTGAATCCTATTAAATGTATAAGAAAAAAAGAAACAAAATGATTAGAAATAAATTAAATTCAGACATTTTGTAGGAAAAAAAATTATTAAATAAAATAAATACAGTTGAAGTCAGAATTATTAGCCCCCCTGAATTATTAGCCTCTGTTTATTTTTTTCCCCAATTTCTGTTTAACGGAGAGAAGTTTTTTCAACATATTTCTAAACATAATAGTTTTAATAACTCATTTCTAATAACTGATTTATTTTATCTTTGCCATGATGACAGTAAATAATATATGACTAGATATTTTTCAAGACACTTCTATACAGCTTAAAGTGACATTTAAAGGCTTAACTAGGTTAATTAGGTTAACTAGGCAGGTTAGGATAATTATTTTGTTATACAAAGTTATTGTATAACGATGGTTTGTTCTGTAGAAAAAAAAAAAACATAGCCTAAAGGGGCTAATAATTTTGACCGTAAAATGGTTTTAAAAAAATAATTCTTGCCAGAATAAAACAAATAAGACTTTCTCCAGAAGAAAAAATATTATCAGACATACTGTGAAAATTTCCTTGCTGTTACACATAATTTGGAAAATATTTTTAAAAAGAAAAAAAATTCAAAGGGGGCCTAATAATTCGGACTTCAACTGTATATAGTGCTTAGCATAATTGCGTACACCCCATATTGAAACTGAATATTTTTATCCATTTCTCAGTGAATATAGGCAATGCATTTTGGTGCATTTAAACAAAACAGATTTATTAAACAGATATATTTCTTGAAATAATATTTTAGTCGCCAAACATATTTACAAATTTAAAGATAAAGCAATTAAATTCAAGCAAATTATTGCAAAAAAAACCTACATTTTCCTTTTTTCTTTTTTTTTTTTGCTTCTCTTGATTTTTCTTTTTTTTTTTTTATTTGTATTTAATATTTTTCCATAACATATAAATTTGGGTGTACTAGTTTTTGGACCATTATCGTACTAATGTATATGCAGAAATTAAGAATATAAATCTATCTAACAGATAGATTTGTGAGGGATATATATGAGATTTTTTGTACCTGAGTGAAAGTGTTTTAAAAGAGCTCTATGTGAGTCAGAGGGGTTTGTAACAGTGGCTACTACTAATTATTTGTATGCCTGTTATCTCTTCACCCTAATCCACATAATACAAATGGATTGCGATCTGTCAGTGTCTGGCGTCTTTGTGTGCGTACTTGTGTGCATCCAATGACTTTTACACATGCACATATGTGCAAAAAAAAGTTAATTATTTCAGAACATACTATGAATAAATATTTACAAACCCTAAAGCAAAATAAATGCATTATTTTTGATTTGGTAAGCATTTGAATCTAAACTTCAAAATATTTCAGCCAAAAAAACAAACCAGAAAATGTAAAGAAGAGTTTAAAATCGATCACTAGTATTATATGTATTTATAAAAAAACAGAGATACTAAACTAATTTTAAATAAATTATTAATCTTTATTTTCTGTATAGGCACGTCAGGAAACACTTTATGATTCGTCATGTGCAGGTATCTTTATGGCATGCCATGCTGCACTTAGGCAGCAGTAAAAATGGAGTAAAAGCTACAGTAAAAGTATCTGCTCACATTTGGCTTATCACATTTAAATCGGCATGACTTTATTTTGTTTTTAGAAATGAAATATGACATTTTAAAATACTTTAGTATATAAACAAAATGCAGAAAGAGAAAGCCAATAAGCAGGTACACATGTCATTAACCTGACAAAATCCAATAATAATCCTGTATGTGAACCTTGCACCTGTACTCTGCTTTAAACACTCAACAAGTGCTATCTGCTCACATTATGTCTTCCTTTCATTTAATAGCTTTCATTGTACTTACAGTGTTGGGCAAATAAAGAAGAGTCCTCCCTCCTGTTGATCCTCGCACGCTTTCTGCCGGTTTCAAACACACACACACACACACACACGCACACAGAGCAAAAGAGAGTGATGTGGAACAGCAGTGAAGCCTGAGGGTTTATCAGCCCTGCCACTGTTCCTACAGCCAATCAGAACGAGGCTTTCAATCAGAGAGCTGAACGTAGGCAGGGCAAGAGGAGCTGATTCATGAGGAGTTAATGAGAGCCACATGAAAATATACTATAGTGATTCATAGTAAATAGTGTTTTTGAATCATACAATAGTAGAGTGTATTATACTAATTTTATGCTAATTTTATCATACCAATTGTTTTATACAATTTTTTATTATATTAAAACTCTTTGTTAATAAATGCTACATCCAAACTGTATTAACACTTGTGAACTGATAAATTGTAACAAACACTGTGGTATACTTTAGTTTTGACTACAGTAAACTATAGTAAATTCTAATTGTAGTATAATATATCTTAAGTGAGTAAAAACGTACTTATCGTACTTTAGTACAGTATTATACTGTAGATTTGATAGTATTTAAAACACTTTGTTAATGAATGCTTCAGCATAACTATAGTATTAACTATTGTAAACTACAGTAAAGTATAATAAAATATAATATACCTTTAGTAAAAAAAAGCTTACTGTACTTTAGTAAGGTTCATTATACTGTATTATACTGTATTTACAACAGTGTTAATAAATGCAGTGGTATTGTAGTATTAACTACTGTGAACTGTTCAGTAAGCTGTATTATATTGCAATATAATATACTCTTAGTAAAAATGTACCTACCGTACTATAGTAAAGTATATTATACTGTATATTACACTGTATTATATGCTACAACATACAGTAGTGTTAATTATTGTGAATTGTTAAACTGTAAAAATACTGTAGTATACTTTTACCACAGTAAACTGTGGCATATTGTAAAATAATATACTGTACCCTTAGTAAAAAAAAAAGCTTACTGTACTATAGTAAAGTACATTATATTGCATGTTTTAGTATTTACAACAGTGGAGTTTGGGGGGAATTGACCTTAATTACTGCTTGATCCCCCCTGAAGGACATCAAAACAAGATATAAGGGGGGTCAGCCCTTTATTAGTAAGAAATAGCTTTCTCTGATCTCTGGTTTATATCTTAAATTTTAATAATTAAAAATGTAGAATATAAATATACATTTGACCCCCCCTATAACGGTTCATACCATTGTGAATGCATAATTGCGCCAATCAATGCGAGGAAAAATATGATTCAACAGTCTGAAACTGACAGTTCTTGAGCACTGATGGACATCTTAAATATTCACAAAAGATGTTACTTGTAAAATAGGTGTTTATATCTGCGTGTAGCCTTAAAAAAGAAAAGTTAGATACAATTTGTGTAGTTTGACCGACAGTAACCTCTAAAATAGTCACTAAACATCCTTAAAAACACTAAAAACGTATACATTTTATTAATAAATGAGTAATTTAAATATATTCATAAATTTGATTCACTGAAGCATGTATTACCAAACTACTACCGACAAAGTTGACCTCCCCAATTGTCAATGTATAATTCGCACCCTGAATGCAACATCATAACTGTAGTAATAACTTTTGTGAACTGATAAACTGTAACAAATACTGTATACTTTAGTTATTACTACAGTAAACATTATAATGTAGTATAATATAACCTTAGTAAAAAAGTTCTGTACTGTATATTTTACAGTATTTACAACACTTTGTTAATGAAAGCTACGACATACTGTAGTATTATCTATAGTGAACTGATAAACTGCAATAAACACTGTAGTATACTGTGATGTATTATGTTGTAGAAAACGTGTTCCTATTTGGTTGCAGTATTAGCATATATAAATAATTAATTACAATCTAGCACTTTGTATGGTTCAAAAACACAATCGTATTTACTAAAAATACTACAGTATTTTTGAATTTGGGCAACCTGTTTGCTTTTCATGAACACTAACACAAATACGCTGTACAAGAAAAATTTATCTCTCTCTGGGTTATGATGTCATTAAAATAACAGCATGTAACAGCTAAAAATACTGGAGTAATTTATAGTAAATATTATAGTGTTTTTTTAAATTTTACTCTACTAATATGTATTATACTGTACATCAATTACAGTATTTACAACACTTAATGAATGAAAGAGGGTGGCACGGTGGCTCAGTGGTTAGAAATGTCGCCTTACAGCAAGAAGGTCACTGGTTCAAGTCCCGACTGGGCCAGCTGGCATATCTGTGTGGAGTTTGCATTTTCCCCCATTGTTTGCATTGGTTTCCTCCGGGTGCTCTGGTTTCCCCCAACAGTCCAAAAACATGTGGTATAGGTGAATTGGATTAACTAAATTAGCTGTAGTGTGTGTGTGAATATGAGTGTATTGTTGTTTTACAGTACTGGGTTGTGGCTGTAAGGGCATCTACTGCGTAAAACATATGCTGGAATAGTTGATGGTTCATTTTGCTGTGGCGACCCCTGAAAAATAAGGAACTAAGCCGAAGGAAAATGAATTAATGAATAAAAGAATACAGCATATTGCATCATTAACTGTAGTGAACTGATAAACTGTAATGAATACTGTAGTATAAGCTACTTTAGTTTTTACTTTAGTTTTTTGGTGTATTGTAGATCGACAGTAATCACAATTAGAGTTACAAATGCATATATTATTAAATGCATTTTATTATTTGTCATGCTATTTGAGTTAAATATGAATTTTCATAAATTTTTGATAAAAAAGTGTAATAAATTGGGAGAAGCTTATACCCATTCATAAATTAAATTAATAGAAAATTATATTCATAATTTATACACTATTACAGGGCGTCACGGTGGCGCAATGGATAGCATGATCGCCTTACAGCAAGAAGGTCACTGGTTCGTGTCCCGGCTTGGTCTTTTTGTTTGAAGTTTGAAGTTTGAATTTTGAAGTTTGAATGTTCTCCCCGTGTTTGAAGTTTGAATGTTCTCCCCGTGTTTGCGTGGGTTTCCTCCGGGTGCTCCTGTTTCCCCCACAAGTCCACAGACATGCTGTATAGGTGTGTTAAAGAGTGAGTATGCCCAGTGTGTTTTCCAGTGTTGGGTTGCAGCTGGAAGGGCATCCGCAAGCTGTAATTTTCCATAAAACATATGCTGGATAAGTTGGCGGTTCATTCTGCTGTGGCGACCCCTAATTAATAAAGGGACTAAGACAAAAAGAAAAATAATTAATGAATATACGCTATTAGCAAAGACTAGACTAGACATTTGATTAGGGGGAAAAGTATTAAAATTACTTTGGCAGTGAGTTTTGCAATTATTTGAATAATTTATCCGATTTGTGTTTATTTTATAATAAAAAATAATATAGTAATTTATAGTGATTTTTGAACTACATTATAGTGAAGCACTTGAATTAATGTTGAAGTAAATCTATAATTGCTATGGTAACACAACTATAGTATAAACACATACTGTACTTTTCTACTAGTTAATACAGTATGTTGGATCATTCATTAAAGTGTCAATAAATACTATCATATATACAGCAGTATAATACTCAAAATGTGGTATTTATTATGAATTACTCTGTTATTATTTTATTTTATATGGGCGTTAATTAATAAGAGGCTAATTCTGGTTTACGTATTAAGTATAGTTGAAGTCAGAAATATTAGCCCTCCTTTGAATTATTTTTTCTTTTTTAAATATTTCCCAAATTATGTTTAACAGAGCAAGGAAATTATCACAGTATGTCTGATAATATTTTTTCTTCTGGAAAAAGTCTTATTTGTTTTATTTCGTCTAGAATAAAAGCAGTTTTTATTTTAAAAAAAAATTAAAGCCCCTTAAAAAAAAAAAAAAAAATTATTAGCCCCTTTAAGCTATATGTATTTTTGATAGTCTAAAGAACAAACCATCATTATACAATAAATTGCCTAATTACCCTGACCTGCCTAGTTGACCTTATTAATCTAGTTAAGCCTTTAAATGTCACTTTAAGCTGTATAGAAGTGTCTCGAAAAATATATAGTCATATATTTTTTACTTTCATCATGGCAAAGATAAAATAAATCAGTTATTAGAAATGGGTTATTAAAACTACTATTTTTAATAAATAGTGTGTGTGTGTGTGGGGGGGGGGGCTAATAATTCTGACTTCAACTGTATATGGCCTTTGTGGATAGCAGTTGAATCAAATAATCTGTTTTTGTTCTTCAGCTCCAGAGCTAATTTGTTCAAGATGTGAGAGAAAAACCTGTGATCTAATGACTAACTTTACAAGAAAACACATGTATTCCATCATACAACATATTATTGCTATATTGTTGAGTCATATCGATGTGAAAATAAAAGCTGTAAACTGTAGCTAGGCACTTAGCTTAAGCGGCTATTAACTGCAAAAAATAACACTTAAAACAAAACACTGACATACAATTTCAACCTCTCCACAAATACTAGGACAATTTTACTAAGGTTATATTATGCTGCATTATAATGTTTACTGTAGTAATAACTAAAGTATACAGTATTTGTTACAGTTTATCAGTTCACAAAAGTTATTACTACAGTTATGATGTAGCATTCAGGGTGCGAATTATACATTGAAAATTGGGGAGGTCAACTTTGTCGGTAGTAGTTTGGTAATACATGCTTCAGTGAATCAAATTTATGAATATGTTTAAATTACAACTCATTTATTAATAAAACGTTTTTAGTGTTTTTAAGGATGTTTAGTGACTATTTTAGAGGTTACTGTCGGTAATAAAAACAAATGATCCAATAATGTAGCTTTCTGCAACTACGGAGACAGTTTTAGTTAATTACACCGCCTTTCGTTTGAAATGAGTTAAACTAGTAGCATATTTTATTTAGCCTACCTGACAGTGACTCTACAATTTGGTGACATTTTGTTCTAAAAGTACACCGTTTGTAGAATTTACAATATTAGTTTTGCTGATGGATTCACTCAGAAAAACAAATCGTCCAACCGTCAGGTGAGGATGATGGCAACAGTTAATAACTTACAATAATGTGATATTGTCTGCCCTCTAATGGAAAAGAATATGGTTGCAACACAATGCAACAGGCGATTTTATAAACTACTAGGCCTAT
Source organism: Danio aesculapii (assembly GCF_903798145.1). Lineage (NCBI taxonomy): Eukaryota > Metazoa > Chordata > Actinopteri > Cypriniformes > Danionidae > Danio > Danio aesculapii. The sequence continues at coordinate 45,972,712 of NC_079450.1, read as the reverse complement.
TTTGTATATAATTGAAGGGATCTGAGAATCATTGTAGCAAACTTATGGGTTCTAGATTACAATTTTTTTTTACCAAAATAAAATATGATCATGACTTGATTTTTAACTATCTAATTAAGACAGTAAGGTCTGACTTTGCTTAGACAAAAGTCTTAATATAAAAGAGTTAATATTGTGTATGTCTCCCATGAGCTTGGAAGTCTGCATCCATACATCGCTGCAATGACTCAAATAACTTATTAATAAAGTCATCTGGAATGGCAAAGAAAGTGTTCCTGCAGGCCTCCCAGAGTTTATCGAGATTCTTTGGATTAACCCCAAATCATGATTTTTCCTTTCACCTCACTGGTTTCTGTAAGAATCTTGCGTCCATGCGGATTCCAATAGGTGTTCTGCAGTATTTGTGATGATTGAAACAGATGATTCATCGGAAAAATTTACCTTCCGCCACTTTTTAAAATGATCAACTAAAAATCAGGTTTTGTTGCTCCTACAAGTGGGATCGATGACAAGACTTTTGTCAAGTTGTGTATGGTCTTGAGTTATAATCAGTTTTAGAAAATAATGCATTTACATGAATATTTGTAATAATAAAAAAATAAATTAAAGGGCAAAAAAAATATGAATTGTCGTAATTTAAGCATTTCCCAGTCATCTATTTATTTGTTTGTTTGTTTGTTTATTTTTTATAGATAGATTTAAAATCTGGGTAACAAAAGTTAATGTAATTCCCACTATTAATATTGGCTTATTTACTGCTTATAAATGGAAAATTGGCTGTTTATTGTTACTTATAAAGTGTGTTCTTATTCTACATCACTGTCTAATAACTAAATCCAAATACTACTTACTAATTATTAGTTTTGCTGGACTAAAAGACTTAGTTAATGGTTATAATTAGTGTTAAATGTATACCTTAAATTAAAGTGTGACTGATATTTGTAATACATGATATGTTCCCTTAATAGTAAGTGTCTTACAAACTGTGATGTGGTCATTATCGTTACCAATGCCAGTAATATAAGAACTTTATAAGTGTGTGATATTTGAGATGAGATCATACACCTTGAGATAAAGCAATGAATTAATGTTTTATTCTAGACAGAATATATCAGTCCCTTTTTTGTACAAAAATACCTGAAAAGGTTACAATTAGAATTTGTAAGCCATTCAGCTATGTACAGAGCCAAGCAGAACACATTATCAACACAAAATTGGAAAACAAGAAACTTTATTCTATCCATATTTGTGTTGGTTTGTTTATTTAATTCCCTGAAAGACATAAATTCAGATTAATTTCTATTTACTTACATTTATGATCATGATTATTATTATTATTATTTTTAAAAAAGAGAATACATATGCAAAGCTCAGGAAATTAAAGGAGAAAGTTTCTGATAAACCAGTTCTGCTTTGCATTACAGTGCTCAAGTTACAATTGTAACATATTGCTGATATTTATGACAACAGCAATAACTAAAAAGCAGATCTACAAAATTACACATTAAGTAAATGTTTTTGCTAAGAAACAACTATTGTGTCTATTGCCATTACATTGTAACACAAACACTGAAATAAAAAAGCATGACTTCCTTTTCAGAACTAATACTAGTGACATATGGTCACAAATCCTAAATCAGTAACCTTAACCTGAGTAGGAGCACCCTCTCAGGTCCACATAAGAGAGGATGGGCAGTTGGGTTTTGAGGCACCTGATTTATATAAGCTTTAAAGGATTACAACATGCGAAAAATGAAAATTTTGCTATTAATTGCTCACCCTCATGTTGTTCTGATCCTCTGAGACCCTCGTTCATCTTCTGAACACAAACTGAGATATTTTAGATTAAATCCTGGAACTCTCTCATCCGCCATTGATTGCAATGGACACAAGATATTCAAAGTCCAGAAAAGGAACCAAAAACATTGCATGTGGTTCAACTGTTATCATATGAAGCTCCAAGAACTCTTTTGTGCACAAAAACAAATTGAATACAACATTAGCTATGTTCCATCCAAAGATGCTAATTAACTTTATTCACAAAACCAGAATATCGCATAAGAATAAAGGAGCGCTTCCATCCAACGAGTCAAATCGAACAAAATCGTCACTTCCTGATTAACTGGCACCAAATATCAACAGTAAAAATGGAATTTGCTGCGGTAAGAGAAGCTGCGTGAATCTTTTCTTCATTTAATAAATGACTTGCACCTCAGAAGGCAATCCTGATATGCAGTGAACGCGCAGTGGTGTTTGAAGGTGTGAGACGCGGTGCACAGATGCTCTTGATTCTGGAGGTCAATAATAATATAATAACACAAATACTGAAATGGTTGAGGCATATTAGAATGACCAAAACAACATTTCAGATGTTTTACAATGTGCTCAGCCTGCTGGTTTGTCCATTTACACACATATTTATCATCACATGATCTCTTATAACAAAATCACATGACATTTTTTAATGCACATACTGGAATTTATTCGGTAAAAGTGTTTTTATCATAGTTTATGCGCATCTTTTCGAATAAAACGTTTATCTTTCTCAGTTATGCACATATGTTTTTATGCAAGTTTTCTAAATGTATGCGCATCTTGGTGTTTCCATCAACCTCTTTTTATGCGCACATCCAAAATGCGCATAAAAATCGGTGGATGGAAACGTGGCTAGTGTCTTCTCTCCCGCATCAGGTGTGTGTGTTTACTCCAGGCACATACATACAGAAAATTACATTTGTTGTTTGTTCAAACTACTCATTTAAAATGAGCTGCAACCAAACAATTCTTGAGTTTTTTTGGGGGTACAACTTAATTGCTTTATGTTCAATCCACTTAAATATGTAAAAACTTCATGTTGTCCCAACACAAATCGATTGTGAAACCCAACATCTTTTACAGTGTAGGTGAACAAATTAATTTATTTTACACATTTTTTTTTTCTTAAAAGCTTCATATGATTACAGTTTATTCACTAAAGTCACATGGAATGTTTTAACAATGTTTTCCGAACTAAATGTCTTTTGGTCTTTGCTGTCTATGGAGGATGAGAGAGCTCTAGGATTTCATCTAACATATCCTAATTTGTGTTCTTAAGATACACAAAAGACTAAATAAATTGTAATGAGATGACTGTGAGTAACTAGTAACAGAATTTTTATTTTAGGCTGAACAAATCCTAAAAGAACAGTTCCCCCAAAGATGTAAAGTCTATCACCATGTATATATTCTTCTGTCATTTCAAATTCTTACATGGAACACAAATATAAGCTGCTGCTTTTATGTGCATCATGTGCATTATGTGCATATTGTGCATCATTTTTAAATGATGACAATATATACATTTTGGATGAACTGTCCCTTTGAGGATAGAAACCATATAGAATATGATAGAACTGTCATTTCAGACAAAACTAGAATACGTTGAAGGCCAGAGAAAAAAAGGGGGGAAAACAGAGAACTGGTGTTTTCAATGACTAAATAAAAGTACACTGTTAGTTTAATAAAAAGACAGAAATAAAATACAGAGAAGAAGTTTGCTGGTCCATAGGACCAGTTTTAAACAGCCTCCACTTCAACCCTGAGCAACCCAGTTACATTCATTTATTTTAAATATAAAAATGACATTTATTTCTGATAAACTCTCAACAGATCACACATTTCGCAAACGCTGCTACCAGCTCCTTTCTATAACAACAGGGAAAAAAAAATATTTCTTTGATTCATAAAAAGAAACATCTCTACAATATCTACAAGGCATATACTTGTTAGCGTTTTCATGATAAGTGTATTTGTGAGAATAAGTGAGTTTAAAAAAAACAAAATTTAGCTTAATAATGACCTTCAATGACTAAAAAGAGTTCAAAGTCCAGTTTTCCTGCAAACATAACATATTCTTTAAGGTCAATTAGCATGACGAAGCAACATAAAACAGAATAGATTCAATATTTACACACTTAACCAAATAATAAAAACGCACTAAAATAAGTCAAGTTTCTTCATGTTATATGCCATTGTGGAGAAGAAAAGAAAATCTGCATCCAAAATTCAGTGTGGTATCTACAAACTCGAATAGCTGTACTGTACATTAATGGAGTGTAACTAAAGAGTCCTGCTGAGCTGCATGTCACATGATATATTAAAAAATAAAACAATGTATGGACAATGTGATTGTAAAGAATTACTGTGTTTACCCAGAAATGACACCCAAGTATTTGGTGAACAGGTTTCCTGCTCACACTCACTTTAGACTGAACGGTCCAACTAGCGCTAATGACACTCAGACAACCCACAAATCAGTTTTACTCACACAGGTGATTCACCAGTAGTATCTAGTAAACTAGTCTTTAGGTAACCTACAACTGTCCTCTCGGGCAAAACCCCAAAATAAAAATGTATACCTTCTGAACTTAATATATTCTTTACTGTAAAAAGCTATTACTGTACTTAAAAATAGTGAGTAAACCTGTTGCCTCAAAGAAACACTCCATCATTTTTGAAAATAGGCTTATCTTACAACTTCTCTAGAATTAAACAAAAAAATATATTAAAGTAAAATATATTTCACCATTTTTTGTATCCATTCGGCCTATCTCCGGGTCTAGCAGGAGCACTTTTAGCTTATCTTAGCATAAATCATTGAATCGGATCATTGAACCAAGAAAATATCTACTTTGATTTTCCATTGGTCTTAGTACACAATGTAACTACTGAAGAGTCAAGCTTTAAATAGGAAAATTATCCACAATTTTTTATTTTTATTTTGAGTGAGATTTAAATGGTCTAATCCGATTCAATGATGCTAAGCTAAGCTAAAGTGCTCCCGCTAGACACAGAGATCCAGCTATCTCACCTATTTAACTCTAGAGGAGATGTAAAATTAGTCTGTTGAAATAAAATGATTAGAGTGTTCCTTTAAAAGCAACAAATTGACTTTAAAAAAGGGAGTAAACCGATTGTAACTTGAAACTGTTACGACGACTTAATTCTTTTAAATTATGCACATAATTAATTTTCTTAATCATTTTAAGGCAATGTTTTTACTCACTTTTTTAAAGCAAAGTCCACTGATAACTTTTTAGTGTTCTGAACCAGGTAAAATTCTAGTTCGACTAGAATTACAGTATATCTCAACTGGTTGCAGAATATGCTAATCAACAGCAGCCTAACTGAATAGTTGTTAGTTTAGTCATTGGCTGGCTGATTGTACAGCTTCGCTTATCAAACCCTGAAAATAAAGACAATAATGTCACGTTCAAAGCTTGTGTATATGCATATGTGTGCTTGTGTCTTTTGGTGAACGTAAGACCACCCAAACTGTAGCTAAATCAACCTAAAAAAAACAAATTAACTGACTCTGAGAAAGATATTCAAGTGATATTTCGAGCGCTGATTTAAGCCCTGCAGTCTATTTCTGTGGTTAAATCGTTCATTGAGGTCTACACTACCTCTAAATGAATTGATTCTCAAAGGGCATTTGCTAATTTTTTTACATTGCTTTTTTACTTGCTTTGATGCCCATTTATTTATGGTAATTGTATTAATTTAGTTAGCTAGTTAGTTTCAGCCAATACAAGTGCTTGTTTAAAAAACATCTTCAATTATATCCTGCATGTTTGCTCTGAAAGACATTTTTTAAAGTGATTGTTCACCCAAAACGGAACATTTAGTCATTATTTACTCACCTTTTAACTTGTTTCAAACATAACTTACTTTCTTCTGTTGAACACAAAGGAAGCAATTTTGAAGAAGCTTGAAAATCTGTAACCATTGACTTCCACAGTATTGTTTTTCCTATTATGGAAGTCAATGGTTACAGGTTTTCAGCTCTTTTCAAAGTAAATTATTTTGTGTTCAACAGAATAAATAAACTCATAAAAGTTTGAAACCACTTAAGTGTGAGTAGTAGAGTTTTTTTGGTGAACTAACCCTGTAATTAATAATCAGTAAATTTAAGGAAGTTAACTATTGCTTTCAGCATCTGCATAATTTAGTATTGGTTCATCTCTAATAAGATGTCATGTAATTAGCTATATGTAATAATACATTCAGCCGGTTAATATCGCACACTAAAACCCTTGCGTGCCATGACCTCCTGTAATGATCTCAAAAACCAGCTGACTGTACATTATTCCTTAATTATTCCTTAACTAAACATTCATGTATTTTAGGATGCAAAAATTAAGTGGATTTAACAGCACTAAGTGTTTAATCTTACTTTCTCATCTCACAGCTCAAAACAGCATGGAAATGTTCTATGATAGACCTTAATCAGGTAGACAACATAGTTCACCTTTACTTCAATGGAGACAAATTAATCTGGAATACATAATAGAGGTCTGTTCAACGCAGTGGCGTAGAGTCTGGGCATACAACCACTAATGGGCATGGGTTGATTGGGGCAAATGATTTTAAACATTTAGGCCATAATAAATATATTTTTATGCATCTCAAGAGCAGCGATTCGTTGTGTCACCGTCATTTTTTTGTCTGCATTTCTATTTTTTGCACCCTGTGGCTGCCTGTGTCATCATTTTTACTTGCAAATAGTGCTTCACCATGCCAAAAATAATAAAAAATTATAATAAAAGATTAATCAGCTAACAGCCTTAAATGAAGGACACATATAAACATAAAATTTGGGGTTTTAAAGAGGAAAGACAAGATGAAAAATTTTGCAATACAAAAACTACCCTAAATAGACTTGTTTTTTGTGCTGAGTTAGTGCGACTGGCACTGATGTCGAAGGTGAGACAGCAATATGTCACAGAACTAGAACTACACTACGTGAAAAAAGTCTTGTCGCCTATCCAAGTTACGAGCTTGGAGGACTGCATCCATACAGCTCTGCAATGGCTCAATTGTCAAATATCATTCATCAAGGTTCTTTGGATTCATCTTAATTGCTTCCTCCATCTTACCCCAGACATGCTCAATAATGTTCATCTCTGGTGACTGGGCTGGCCAATCCAGGAACTTCTTGACTTTCTTTGCTTTCATGAACTTTGATGTGGAGGCTGAAGTATGAGAAGCAGCACTATCCTGCTGAAGAATTTGCTCTCTCCTGTAGTTTGTAATTCAATGAGCAGCCCAAATGTCTTGATACCTCAGGCTGTTGATGTTGCCATCCACTCTGCAGATCTCTCGCATGCCCCCATACTGAATGTAAACCCAAACCATGATTTTCCCTTCACCAAACTTGACTAATTTCTATGAGAATCTTGGGTCCATGCGTGTTCCAAATGGTCTTTTGCAGTATTTGTGATGATTGGGATGCAGTTCAACAGATGATTTATATGAAAAATCTGCCTTCTGCAACTTTTCAAAATGATCAACTAGAAGCCAAGTTATTATTTGTTACTCTTACAGCTGTGGTCGATGACAAGACTTTTGTCAGGTAGTGTTTAGTCTAGCCGTTCCTTCTTTTGAGAATCTAGGGACATTGTAAATGAAAATACTTAAAGAAAGGCCTGGAGATTGTAACTGAAATGTTTTTTTTTTTGGAGGGGGGGGGGGGGGGGGGGGGGTGCTTTTTTTGCATTTTGGGCCACTGTGCCAATATTATTTGTGTTTGCATGCAGTATTTTATCACTGAAATATTGGGTGGACCTTTATTACTTTAGACTTTTTTCTTTTTTAAGTTCCAGTCAGGTTGTGAAAAAGTTGTTGGGTTTTTTAATGGTATAGTTTGGTATGTTTTGAATGTCCCATCAAATAATTGTTAAAAATGTATCTGGATACTGACTTGCTACACCACTGGTTCAATGGGTCGCAATGTTAACTGGATTTTCTTTTTTTTCTTCAGGTGTTTTTAATAAAATCGTTGACAGCAAGAAATGTAAGATTAAAAACCATTGAAGAAAATTGCACTACATGACTACCACAAATAAGGTCCATAAAGACTGTGATTCTACACTAGGATATTGATGAAAATTAGTCTTAAATTTTTTTACAAAGGGGGTCTAGTTAACTGAGGTCCAAAAAATTCACAAAAAATAAATGGAACAATAGTTTCAACAGCGCTGAGAAAAGAAAAAAACTAAAAACAATACTAAATTTCAAGTAATCAAATCCAGATAAATAAATAAATTTGTTGAAGCAATGCTTATTATTCATTGCGTCATTTGCATTTATCTATGTACTGGTCTCTTGGGTGAACTTGTAGACATGGTGGCTAGGCCCTCTCAATCTAGCAGAACACAATACTAAAAACATGGCTCTTTCTTTACATTGCGTCATAAGTACAAAAAAAAAAACTTTACAAATCCATTGTACCTACTGCTACCATGGACAAGGCAGATTAGAAATTTGAACCCCATTGTTCCTTGGGTGTTCTTAGCCCGGGCTTCACAGTGTGCTGTCCTCGAAACAATCTTCCGAAACATCGAGAAAAAAAAAAATAGAAAGTCAACAACCAAATGGACTGGAGCTGGGACTGAAGATGACAGCAGTTAAAGAGATTCCAGTTTGTTGATCTAGCTCCTGAAAGACTGCGACCCACAGCGGAGTTCCCAGAGGGTTTAGTGGTTTTTATTTCACTGAACTCAACAGACTCCTCTGTTCAAGGCACCGTTCCTATAGGATCTGGTGGGAATGTCAGGCCATGTTTTGCTTGCACGCCTGTTTAAAGGAATAGTTGCCTCAAAAATAAAATTTAGCCATCTTTCAATTTTTTTGTCCTTGTTGTTTTTCATTATCACCATTGTAACCACCTTTTTTATAATGACCCTGCTGAAAAAACAGCTTAAACCAGCCTAAACTAGCCTAAGCTGGAAATCAACCATGAAATGGCCAAAACCCCTCTAAAATCAGGCTCGTCAACCAGCTAAAACCAGCCTAGACTGGTTTAAACAGTTTTTTTTTTTCAGCAGGGGTGTGTAGATGTGAACTGTGGTTGGTTAGATTTTTTTTTCAAACAAAGCTATCATAACGCATTGTTTTAGTACTCTAAACTTATATTTTCATGGTCTTTCAATTCAATTGAATTCAACCCTCTTTAGGTCTTAAGGGCCGTTTACACTAAGGATGATAACTATGCATATAGATATAACGATAATGACTATATTTGCGTCCATACCAGCAAACGAGAGCAATCTGTTTACTTTTGGCTTATACTTTTATTTTTGCATTACCGACAAGTAACCAGCAGATGTCCTCAGTGTGCTGTTCAATCTAATCAAACGGGAAGAAATCGCGGAAAAAAGATGTATATTTTTCCTCAGAATTTTCAAAAGTGGCAACAAAGATGCAAAAGCTAGCAATGGATATTTAAGGTACTTTTATTTTATACTTTAATTTGCTAGCCTGGCTTCCATAGCATCCATGTTATTTAACACTGCTCCTATGTTGTTTTCAAAATGGACGTTATATTTAAATAATCTTTAAAAAAGGAGGATTAACATTAAGCAATGTCTTCTCCACAATGTAGTTTTAAATTGAAAAAGATCTTTGTAATTTATTATGTATTCTGACTGCTATCACTGTTTTAGAAGTTCTGAAAGTCATTATTAATGACATAATTTATCTACATCTTCAGCATTATAACCGTGTTCTGAACTCTGACCTGTATAGTTATCATCCTTGGTTTGAATAGGGCTTTAGTCCTTACTCAGACCTTTCAGGACTAAAATAAATTGGTCTTTACTGTATGGCTTCAATGGAACGGACTTGAAATACGCCATTTTTGGACGTCAAATACATATTTCTCCCGTTTTCTACAAAACGTCATAATAACTTATATAACACAGTTTAATTTTTGAGGTAAACTATTCCTTGAAGGAGACACGTCACGTCTGGGTATGGGCAGCAGATAGCTGCAGGCTATGTTTTGTGGTAAAGCAGGAACTAAACAAGACCCAAAACATTAAGTTTTTTTTTTACTCAAAACGACGAGCATTTACGGAAAAAAAGCAAGTGTATGTCTAAATATTCAAATTATGGATGAAAGTGACAAAAAGCAAAAAATTCAACGGTCGGCAGTGTCTTTTCACAGTACTGAAACCACCAACCTGTTGTCCACATTCTAGAATCTGCTTGACTCTTTTTTTTTTTAAGTAACAATTGTTATAGCTTGGTTGTTCCTGGTTCATGAGTGCAAAATAAAATCAAACGTGATTGATAAGTGTTTTGCTGGCCATTTCCAAACAACTATCACATCTGCACGATTAAGACCTGAAGGCGGATCCTGAAGGCTTCCTCTGGATGATTGTCCTGAGAACCTGCCCTGGCCACGGTTTAGTGTGCGGGTGGCTGAGAGGTTCATCTAACGCACAAGCTTAATTTTCTTAATTCTTGCTGGCCCTGTTTGTGTTGTTTTGATTTTTCTCTCTCTCTCTCTCTCTCTCTCTCTCTCTCTCTCTCTCTCTCTCTCTCTCTCTCTCTCTCTCTCTCTCCTTGACTTGCTCTTTTCTCCAGCCAAGCAGCACAGCATTACACCACAGCACACATCGTCTGAATGTTTGTCTTTAGGCGAAATCAGGCATATGGAGGTCATAAGGCCACATTGGTGCAGGGGTGTTTCAGTTTGCAAGGCAGAACTCCTCTGTTGAGCGTGTAGAACTCCACCAACTGGATCAAGTCTGTAAATTTGACGGCGCCATCATCGAGACTCAAGAACATTTGACCATCTTCTTCACACTGGAAAAGGAAAGTTTGAGATTTGAGCAATTCCAGCAATATGGATGTGACATTTGCAGTAAAATCTCAAAACTTAAATTCACAGAGTAAATAGCCTATATGTTAACATTATATTGAAAGATCTGTTTATATTTTCCAAAACAACTAATCACAGAGGTATTGGATCAGAAAAATATCAATCTGTCAACATTTTTTAGATTTTAAATGAGGAAAATAAACATGCGTTATGGATGTGACCAAAAAAAGTTTGTGAGTTTGCAGTCTACCACATACTTTGTAGAAATTCTGTGAATTTAACTGCACAACCCAAAAGAAACAATGCTCATCAAAAGAAGAGTTGTCTCTTTATAAAATCAATATGACTGATTTTATTTTATTTTACATTGTTGCATTTATGAGGAAAAAGCTTTGTTATGGATGTTAAATCTCTACGTTATGGATGTGACACATGTGAAATTGCCATTTGTGTGACTTCGGTAAATCAAATATAATTGTTTGAAAACATTTACAGTTACATTTTAGAGTATATTTACAGTACTTTAAAAAACAAGCCTGAAATTTAGAAAGGTCTTTGCTATTTTGGCGAAAACAAGGCAAGGTTGACATTTGCATGGAGTTTATCGTTGTCAGGCTGCATTTTTAATTCAGGCAATTCAATTACACAATGCATTCTCTGGTCAGTTGAATCCAGCAGAGCTAAAAGCTTCTCCGAGCATTTCAATTGAAGTCATGCTGGCATATTTATAGCCAGATACCTGTTTAATAACACAGGCACAACCTTTTGAAGTTTGCCTCTACTCTCGAGTGTTATTTTAAGTACATTGTGTTGTTTGTATTGAATTCATTCTTTTGCCATTCATATTTATCCTCAAAAAGTTAAAGTTAATATTATAAACATAACTGCCATATGTATACAGAAAGTCTGAATTATTAGCCCCCCCCCCCTGTTTATTTTTTCCCCAATTTCTGTTTAACGAAGAGAAGATTTTTTCAACACATTTCTAAACATAATAGTTTTAATAACTCATTTTAACTGATTTATTTTATCTTTGCCATGACGACAGTAATAATATTTGACTAGATCTTTTTCAAGACACTTCTATACAGGTTAAAGTGCATTTAAAGGCTTAACTAGCTTAATTAAGTAAGTTATTTTATAACGATGGTTTGTTCTGTAGACTATTGAAAAAATATAGCTTAAAGGGGCTAATAATTGTGACCCTAAAATGTTTTTTAAAAAATTAAAAACTGCTTTTAATCTAGCCAAAATAAAACAAATATTTTTTATTCTTCAACTTCAACTGTATATTGGGTTGTATACTTATATATTCACAAAACATTTGCCCAAAATCTTACAAGCAATTGGTGTCAGTCCTGAATTTTGCTGTAATAATCAAGGAATTTTACTGCCATTCCATGGCTGCAGCAGGCACAATGATATTACGCAGCACCTACAAATAGTCCCCAGCTGGATAACAAGGTAAAAGCGCTGCGTAATATCATTGTGGCTGCTGCAGCCATGGTACAGAAGCAAAATGTCTTGGTTATTATGCCAGAATAAGAGTATAGTTCCCAGCAATATTGACCTAGAAACTTTTATGCTGTCTTAGTACAAGATGTAACTACAAAAGAATCAAGCTTTATATAGGAAAATTATTGAAACTCTGTTTTAAAATATTTGGAGCAAAATGCTAATGGTCTAATCCGATTCAATTATTTATGCAAAGCTAAGCTAAGATAAAAGTCCCAGAGATCAGCTGAATGGATTAAAAAAGGTAAAACTCAACAGTTTAACTCTAAGGGAGTGTTTCTTAAATAATTCTCTCTATGCTTTACAAAAAATATACAAGCAAGTAAACATGATGTGAGTGCAGGAAATGATCAAATCTTACCAGCAAAATTTGAAAATGTTTGATTTTCTGGTGGTGACACAGTGTGAGTACAAAGGCCTTAGGATTACTCTGGCTGTCCCTCAAAAGAAACATTCTGTAGGGCAAAAAAAGTCACGTTAAAGTATCTATTGCACAGTCAAGAGAATCATCCATCATGGTTTTTTGAGAATAACTAATGAGATGCTATGATATGTACCCATCCACTCTGCCCTGCTGATGGATCAGCTTGTGGGATTCTTCCCGTGAAATACGACCGTGAAACCACAGCTGAGTTCTGTGGATAACTGGATAAGAAGTGATAGAGAATGCCTTTAGGACAAGGGGAATGTGCATCTCTCTAATGCTCTGCATAGTCAGTGCCATGCCATCTTTTCTAAAAAAGAATGTACTGTGATATATACCCCTAAATTATAGATTTAATCTACATGACTTATGTAAGACAACAATGTACAATTGTTTTCAACTGTTTATTAGGGATGCTTAGATATGATTTGTTGGGGGCTTATACCAATTTTAACAAAAACATTTGGGGAGACCCTGATACAGATACTGGTTAATTGCACACAACACTATAGTGCTAGCTTTTTTCTTCATTAATTTGGTTTTAGTGAATATGGATTGGATCCATTTAACATTCAACTGTCCAACATTTTAGTAAAGATGAACATAAATACATTGTCAATCTTCAAAGTTTTAGATTTTTACCATTCACTAAGTTTTTTTTAAGAATTTAATGATTTTGCTCTGAGAAAAAAAAAACAATTGTATTATGGACTTTGTTTTCATTATTGCCGACAGCTTTAAATTAATCTAATATCGCCCAAAAGATATCAGCGGCTGATACATCAGTGCATCCCTAGTTTCATCATTTTACTTTTATTTACAATAAGTTTCGACTTTGATCAACTCCCATCAAAAAATGAATCATAAGTAAATATTTACATTCTTGCAAAACATACTTTTTACCTGTCTATTCAACCAAGAATCTGCATAAAATGTATAAAGACTTGTTGTGTACAGCTATTTTAAAAGTTTCCTGAGAATCAGCAAATCAGAATGATCACATGACATTAAAGATAAATAAAATAAGCTTTGTTCTCATAAGCTGTAATTATATTTTACTGCACATTGTAATACTTCTTTACAATATTACTGTCTGAGCAGAAAAATACAGCCTTTTTTAGGATAAGAGATTACTATTAATAATAATAAAACATTTTATTGAACATAATGGTATATATGCATATTTAATCATATATTTAAGTGTTAAATAAAATGTTATGGTCATGATAAAGCATGATTAATTACTGACTGATATTTCAAAATGTTCCAGAAAGTACCTCCGCTTAATGATGAGGGGTGTAAAGAGCTGGGGCTTCCTAAAATATTCATACGCTGTTGACTTTTCTTCTGAAAAAAGAAAAACACAAAATCCACAATTAGTCAACTTCTAAAGTCCTAGTGAAATACAAATTTACAATGTCTATTCTGTTAGAGCACATTGTTATTCTTTAGGTGAACAGTCAATCAGTGCAAGTTAATCCACTAAAAAAAAAAAGAAGAAAATGGCTGCAGCAGGTGCAGTGATATTATGCAGCATCTGAAAATAGTTCTGAAACGTCTTTCACAAATGTCTCTATGGTTGCAAGGCACACATCCTGTGCAAGCACAGAAGTTAGCTGAATTTCAGGGGCTGCGTAATAACATTGTGGCTACTGCAGCCATGGTATGATAGCAAATTACACCAGATTGAGAATAAGTCAACCTAGCCAAATCGAAATAAAAACCAGCAACTTTTTATCATTCATTCATTCATTCATTTTCTTTTTGGCTTAGTCCCTTTATTCTACGGTCGCCACAGCGGAAACCAGTACTGCATGTCTTTGGACTGTGGGGGAAACCGGAGCACTCGGAGGAAACCCACGTGAACGTAGGGAGAATGCCAACTGACCCAGCCGAGACTCGAACCAGCGACCTTCTTGCTTTGAGGCGACAGCACTGCCTACTGTGCCACCCAACTTTTTATCTTTCATTGACATTAGTACATGATGTAACTACAAAAAGATCAAGCTTTAAATGGGAAAATGATCAAAACACTTTGGTCATTTTTAAACGAGATGCTAATGGTCTATGCTAAGCTAAGCTAAAAGTGCTAAGCTAAGAGTTTCAAAATTGGTAAAACACTTGGGTAGTTGAAAAAAAAGAGCCTGTTTCCAAAAAAAAGTGTTTCTTTAACATATAACTTAAATGACCAAAAATATTATTTTAACTCACTCTCCAGGCATGTCCCTCCTCCATGGCAGCACTCTGTGCCTCCACAGGATTGTCGATCACTCTGCCTATCCTCCCTGAGAAATCCATGGCGACCAGAGAGCTCTCTGAAACACTCCTCTGGAAAAGATCGCATACAGTGACAATGACTTTGTTTGCTTTGTTGCAGGTGTGTTGTCTTATGACAATTACCTAATCTTTATGTCTTCTAGTCTTACATTTACAGTACATTCGATCATATGGCAGTAGATCAAATATAGAATATAAAGAGTTGTGCAATAGAAAAAACATTTACGCATATCATAACATGTATGGACCTATTTTCCATCTCTATGCTCATTTATTCTAAAATTGCTGCGTAATATCCATAGAACAAGCTGTAATAATAACTTTACTGCCAACACTCGAACAATCATTCCATAATGTGACATCATGGCCCACATACTGACACGTGTGATTAATGCTCCATCTGTGAGGTACAGAAACTGAATGCAGGAGTAGGTTCAAGGGAGTCTTACCACAGGCGCTGAGAAGTGTGAAAGCAACGTTTTTCTCTGCTGGTGGATCTTGTAATTTTGATAGAGTAAAATTCCATACTAGAGTGAAAAAAGGAGGAAAAAAAGTGTTAACAAGTTAAAAAACAGATTATGCTCTTAAAGAAAGCACCAACATGTGCTGTAATGTAAAGAATAGCATTGGAAATAGTACAACAGAAAGAGGATGGTGGGGGTTATAGATAAGTTTTAAAAAAAGAGTCATGGAAAGTGTTAATTTTTTGGATCAGGTAGATAGTAAAGCATGTAAAGCAGCTGGTTCTAGATCAGACTAAAAAAAGTGTAATGTTGGATGTGACGCATCCTAGCAGACAGACAGCATCATAAGACGTTAATATTAGGTTAGATTAAGGTGGCCAGCGTCTAAGGACAATATTATTTTGATGAAAAAAAACGACGCCAAATGACGTTGATATTTGGTTGATTTCAGGTTGTGTTGGAAAGTGACCAAAATATAACTCCGACTCAACATCTTAAACCAACGTCATATTGATGTCAAATTCCGACATTTATTCATCCGGTTTGACAACCAAAATCCAACGTCTGATAGATATCACATTGGGAACGTCCACACAACGTCAAGCTGTAACATTATTAGACGTTGATATTTGGTTGATCTTAGGTTGCGTTGGAAAGTAACCAAAATGCAACATCTGTTCGACATTGATCATTGACATTGACCTGATGTTGGGTTCGAACATCAACTGGATTTTCATTTCCAAGCAAAATGTTCCCATGACTTTGGGGTAACAACGTCAGTCTGACATGTTGATGTCCTGTGCCTGCTGGGATTACGTGACTCACTTTAGATTACCCACAGGATGTTTTCACTTTCACTTCACCCATAATTTATTCCCCTTTGGTGTGAACCCATCATAAGAGTTCTGGATGAGTAAAGGAAAGAATTCAAGTTTTCTCCAGAAAATGTTTGCTAGAAAAAGATCCAGGGAAAAGTGGAGGTTGCAGATCAGTCATTAAAAGGATGTGGGTTTAGATCAACATAGAAAATGTTGTAGTAAAATGTTGAATCAATAGTTCAAGATCAACAACCAGATGGGTGCAGGTTCCAGATGAGCCAATAAAAGAGTGACTATTCTAGAATAACCCCAGAAAGGTGGGGGTTCTAGAATATTCAGGGAAAATTATTAATTTTCTAGAATCAGGCAGTGAAAGAATGATGAAACGTACAGCAAGAAAGGAAATGTGCTAGGTTCTATATTAAGAAGAGAGTTCTAGATTAGCTATGAAAAAACCTTCAGGATCTGAAACAGTCAGGTTCCTGATGAAGCACAGATAGGGTGTAGGAGTGCTGACTTAAGAACAGATGATAAAAGATGCAAGTTCCAGACAGTCCGAAAAAAGTTCAGGTTTTAGTTCAGTCAATGGAAGGATTAAGGCCAGGAAAAGAGTGTGAGGTCTAGCTAAGTCAGGTAAAAAGGCTTATAGGCTCGTAGCTTGTGAGGGAGCTGAGAGGGCCTGGCCCCAAAGAGCCTGAAACATGTTACACACTGTATATTTATTCTCGAAGCAAAACAATGTGTTTTGTATAATTTGGTACAAATGCAGCATTACAATGCTCTCTTTTAAATACAATACCATTGCTGTAAATATGTTGGACAAGGTGTAGTAATACAATACGCCAAGCTAAAAGTGCCTATTATTAAGAGTACATAATAACTTGACAAAATGTAACCCACTGGAATTGGTTTTACCTTCGAATTTGCGAGTATGTGTACTTTTACTGGAGTGAAAAGTGACTTCTCTTCACATCCTACCCTCTAAGAAATAAACGTAAGACCCAAAGAGTCCACAGTGGTACCCTAAAGGTATATTAGTACCCAAATGTACCTAAAAATACTTTTGAGGTTCCATTATGGACCATTCAGATATAAATATGCACCTTTTGAAAAGTCCCGTATCTTTATTTCTGAGAGTGTATATGTAAAATAAAGAAAACATACCGACTTGCGACATACTGCTTGATCCCATCATCATGAACTTGTGAAGTACATCACAGAAATGATAGGCTACTTGATAGAGTTATTTCTTTGTTTTGTTGTAAAGTAAAATATATTCGAGTAAGACTTTTAAATTGTGTTTATTTTATCTTATTTATTAATAATTATGTGGCTTGAGAATAAACTTATTATTCTTCTTCAGCCTTCTTCTTCTTAGACTATTTTAAGAATGTATCTCCTCCGTTCATACTACAACCATCAAACTAACTCCAAACCTCCAAGCTATCCTGAATTAAGTTGCTATATCTTTTCCAACTGATCCAACTTACCAAACTTTGTGACCTCATAACTCTGCATCAGACTGTCATCCAGACTTAAGTTTAGGCTCATTTAACTCAGACTACCAATCTGCCAAACACTGATGACCTTTCAATTTACAAGCCACACCCTAGCAGCCACTTACGGCACCCTAGCAACTGCCCCATAGACTGTAAAAAAACTGCCATTGACTTAACATTGGACATACTAACAACATACCAATTCATGCTAACAACATACCAATTCATGCTAACAACATACCAATCCATACTAGGAACATACAACATGCAAGTTCTTACTAGCAATATACCAATCCATCATATAAACATACCAACGACATACCAATCTATACTAGAAACATACTAATGCCAGACAAATCAATACTAAAAACATACTCATAAACATACTAATCATACTAGCAACATGCTAATTCATACTGAATTCATGCTAACATGCTCGTTTATACTAAAAATATGCTAGCAACATGTTAAGTCATACTAGAATCATGCTAAGAACATGCTAATTTATGCTAAAAACATGTTAGCAACATGCTAATACATACTATACCCATGGTAATGCCTAGCAACCACTTAGAAACAAAATAGCAACCTCCTTAGCAACCACCTAGCAACACCTTAGCAACTGCACAGCAATGCCTTAGCAACCATTCAGAACACCCTAACCTTTCAGACTAGGCTTTCTCAAGCCACCATAAAGTTTGTCTGTGAACGTTACTTTTCTAGTTAATGTATTGCTCCTCTCACAGAAGTACTTGCTGATAAAACTCGGCTATTGTTGTTGGTTTAGCACATGCAAAAACAGGCTAAATCCATTAAAAGATATTTTAAAGGGTCAAAGTCAGTTGATGCACTTTTTATCAAGAAAGTTAACTGGCTGTTTAATGACAGAGGTCCTGATTTAGGGTTTTCACAGATGAAACCGCCCTAAAGACACATACGCTCATAATTATTCATGAAAATGTGAATGAAAACAAAAGTTATTAAAAGTCTTTCCACTTTCCACAAGTATTAAATGATTAAATTTACTTAAAATAAATTAAATTATGGATAGATTTTAAAAAAGATTATTTTTGGGTGAAATTTTGCAAAACCGTCTGTGAAAATCACAGACAATGAGATTGGAAAATAAATAAATTACAAATAAACAGGTTTACACACTCAAAAGTCTAAATGTAAGATAAAATAAACAAAAACAAACAAATTAATAAAAAATAAAAATTTGATTAATTTATTGTTTTAATTATTATTTGTCAAGCACGTCTAGCTCAAATCTCAAACTATTCCTATGAGCTCCAGATGACCCACAGAAAGAATGCAGGTTCTAGTTCACAAAAGAAAGTGTGTTCTTCTACCAACCTTAAAGAGTCTGAAGGCTGTCATCCAGCATGTTCTGCTCTGTTCGTCCTCAGCACACAACATCCTTAGTTCCTTCACTTCATTCCTTACTTTGTTAGGCTGCAAATGATCATAATGCAAACATTAGTCTCCCTGCTGACCAAGATGCAAGATTGCAAGATGTTTAACCATGCTTTTCCATCAGCTGAATGTTTAATATTCATGCAACTTATCCTAAAAGTTAGTTACACCTACTTTTATGCAGAATTCAAAGTCAGTCGGTGCACTGTGCAGCTTTCTCCCAGTTATCACTGTAAAGACATTGCTGTCCTCCAGGTCTGCTAGTAGCTGTAAATGCCTGGGCTCCTGTGAAAAATCAGCCAACAGCTCATGTCTTTTAATGGATAAAGAGGGGAGAGAGAACTGGGGGAGGGGTCAGATCTAGCAAGCACCTGATTATATTAACAGAGGCTTGTACAAAGAAGAAAAAAATCAAGTTACAATGAGCTAAATTTACACTTAAAGGGATAGTTCACCCCAAAAAATGTATATTTACACACCATTAAGTTTACCGTTATGTGTTTCTGTTGAACACAAAAGAAGATCTTTTGAAAAATGTTAGAAACTTGTAACCATTGACTTCCATAGTAGAAATGAATACTATGGAATAATATCCACAGGATTTCAGCATTCTTCAAAATATCTTCTTTTGAGTTCAACAGGAAAAAAAAAACAAAAACATGTTAGTTAATGACACAATTGTCAGTTTTGGGTGAACTATCCCTTTAACTATTTAATTGCTCCACCTAGAAAAAAGATTTTGGATTGCACTTCTTAACTTCTAATGTTGCTAGTTAACAGTTTTTTTCCCATAATATCCCATAATTTCTGAAATATCAGCCTCTACAAAAAGGTTGATATGTCAGTTTATTGTAAAAGTACTGGAATTAATACATATACTATAAAAATCTGAAAATATTAAGTGAGAACATAATTTATATAAAAACATAATCAAAATGAAACTTTTTTTTACGGCATGAAATATTTTCAGATTCAGAATGTTTTCTTGTGTGTGTTTTTTTTTTTTTTTTCTGGTACAATAAAACCAAAATCAAGTGTAGTAGTGCAACAGGATTATGTTTTTTGTTTTTGTGTAAACCAACAATGCTGTGTAGTGTAAACCATTTTTAAAACATTCTTTAAATGACTTTAACAGTCATTATTAAAAACAGTCAAAATATGGTCAATCATTTGGTAGAGCAGGGAATTAAAGGTTGCTTTTTTACAAATTTTTATAGAAGTTTACTCACCTTTGATGTTCCTTTTGTCGAAAAATACAATCCTGACCGTCTTAAAAACACATACAGTTTCTTCCACGATTTCCTGCCCATCTCTTTCACATACAAATATCCCTGGATCTCAGGACAAGTGCTGGAGTTCAAGAAGTTCTGGTGATGAAAGAAGATAAAGATGGATTCAATAAAACACACAGATAAGATTGCAGTGGATTGATTCGTTTCAATGTAAACTATTCACCACCAGTTGAAGTTTTTTGAAGTCTGAATGGAGAAATAAATAATTGATTAAAAGTTTTCTGTTTTGTTTTTTTCCAAAAAAAAATGCTGACCTGCATATCTAATTTAGCTATTGATCTAACATCAGTTCATCCAGAATCAGAATCAGAATCAGAATCAGTTTTATTGGCAAGTGTGCTTCACACACACAAGGAATTTGTTTTGGCTACAGAAGCTTCCAGTGTATATAAAGTGACAAGTGACTTTATGACTAAGATCCATCAATAAAAGATAAAAACAGACAATCTTATGAATATGTTGTTAAATTCTCTTTAAACATAAATATTGTGTATTGTAAATAAAACCGAGTTTGCATGTTCTCCCTGTGTTTGTGTTTCCCCCACAAGTCCAAAGACATGAGGTATAGGTGAATTGGGTAGGCTAAAATTGTTCGTAATGTATGTGTGTGCGTGAGTGTGTATGGATGTTTCCCAGAGATGGGTTGCGGTTGTGTAAAGCATGTGCTGGATAAGTTGGCGGTTCATTCCACTGTGGCGACTCCAGATTAATAAAGGGACTAAGCCAAAAAGAAAATGAATGATTAAATGATTAAAATGGTAACACTTTTCATGTTAGCTAAACATGATCGAACAACGAAAAATACATTTATTACAGTATTATTCCTATTTGTTAACATTAGCTTATGAAAAATAAGCTGTTCATTGTTAGCTCAAGTTAACTCAATAATTTCAATTTATTTTCCTTCGGCTTAGTCTCTATTTCAGAGGTCATCACAGTGGAATGAACCACCAACTATTCCAGCATATGTTTTATGCAGCGAATGCCCTTGCAGAAGCAACCTAGTACTGGGAAACATCCATACGCACTCACATTCTCACACTCATACACTAAGGACAATTTTGTTTATGACTATTTGGTGCTAACCACTGAGCCACCGTGCCACCCTCATGGTAACTCACAGTGCATAAACTAATGGTAGCAAGCATGAATTTGGATTTTGATGATACATTAGCAAATGCTGTACTACGATGTAAAACTCAACAGTCAACTTTATCAAATGAAATGAGTGTAGTTAACTCAAAATTGACTGAAAGTTAATTCTACTTATTTGAACTCAGTTTTGAACTCAGTGTTGAAGGTGATAAGTTAAATAAATACCTCAATACTTAAACTTAAATGGAGTAAGTTCACAGTACTCATATATATTAGTTTTTAACTCAAATGGTTTGTTGCAATCAGTATCCTCATATGGTTTGAGTTACCTTAACTTTTTGGGTTTTACAGTGTAGTATTGCGCATTATTAATTAATGTTAGTACATTAACTAGTGGTGGGAAAAGTATTGAAAAAGCATACTTAAGTAAAAGTACCATTACTTGCCTAAAAGTAAAAAGTAGCCCTTTTTTTTAAGTACTCAAGAGTCGAGAGTAATGAGAATTGCTCTGTAAAAAGCTGATGCATTTACATGTAATTTGTGGATGTGTGTAAACGTTACATTCTGTAGTGCATTTAGTTATTGCCCAGCAGGCACACAACATCATAAGACTTTATTAATATTAGATTAGATTTAGGTTGTGATGTCAGGTGAGCAAAATTTTATGTCTAGCCAGCGTCTAAGGACAATGTTATTTTAATGTCCAATAACGACGTCAAATGACGTTGATATTTGGTTAATTTTAGGTTGTGTTAGAAAGTGACCAAAAGCCAACATCAAGCCAACATCTTAAACCAACGTCATATTGACGTCAAATACTGACATTTATTCATCCGGTATGGCAACTAAAATCCAGCAACTGATAGGCATCATAGTGGTAACGTCCACACAAAGCCAAGCTGTAACATCATTAGATGTTAATATTTGGTTGATTTTAGGTTGGACATTGATGTCAGCTTGACGTTGGGTTCTAATGTCAACCCGGCTTTCATTTCCAAACAAAATGCAATGTCCCCACGAGGTCGGGGTACAACATCAACCTGACGTCATGTTGACGTCTTGTGCCTGCTGGGTGTTTTAGGCCATTTCGGTCATCATACAATAAACATCTTCTCATTATTGACATGCATCTAAACAGTCTCTGGGTCAATGTGTGTAAAGATTTTGGACATCTTCTTGGACACTTTTAATGCATCCAAACAGTTTGCCACAATTATAAATCGCCCATGTCTTGAGGTAATTCAGTATGATGCGATTTACCTTCTGTATGTGATTTGGACAGGACTGACTTTTCTAATCACCATAGACAAGAAAAAAATAAAGTAGTGACTGCAGATTGAAGGAAAGTAGTGGAGTAAAAGTACCAATACTGCACTAAAAATGTACTTAAGTGAAAGTAAAAGCACACATTTTTTAAAACTACTTAGTAAAGTACAATTTTTGAGAAAAACTACTCAATTACAGTAATTTAAGTATTTGTAATTTGTTTCTTTACACCCCTGACTTTAAACTAATCAAACCTTTTTGGGTAAAACATGACCAATAAAACAATGTAAATAATCACATGCTGATAAATAAGCTAGTTTATAAGAGAAGGGTCTTATCTTGTAAAACTTCAAAGATGAATGGGCTGATGTTAGATGTGGGGTGATGGGAAAGAGACCACGTGTGTATGTGTGTGTGCGTGTGTGTGTGTGTACCTGCAAGAGCTGAGATGGGGGGATGGTCCCATTGGTCTCCTGACACCAGGCAATCATTTGCTCTGGGAAGAAGTTCTGTTGAAAAAAAGAAGATAAAAAACCCACATTATATAACTTTTATTGTCAGCATTGTGCAAAGCTAATCCTCTCATAAATGCTCTGCTCTGCTTATTAAAGTAAATATCAATAGCCTAATAATAGTAACACAGCATACCAAAAGGAAAGTCTCTATGACTGCAGACGCTTGTGTAACATTTTGCTTCAGCACATAAAAAACAAAAGTAAAGGTTCGATAATCACTAGTGAAAAGCCTGTCTTTTGTGATTGAGGTGGATGAAAGGAATAGAGCAATCATTTGAAATGATTCTAAAAGCTCTTTGGTCCAAAACCCAATAAAACAATGCAGGATTACATAATATTTCAATAATAAACCTACATCTGCCACCCATTTACTTTCTTATAATGATTTTCTTCTTTCTTTCTGTTTTAATCGGTGTTACTATTCATTCATTTATTTTCCTTTGGCTTAGTCCCTTTATTCATCAGGGGTCGCCACAGCGGATTGAACCGCCAACTTATCCAGCCAATGTTTTACACAGCGGATGCCCTTCCAGCTGCAAGCCAGTACTGGGAAACATCCATACACACTCATTCACACCCATGCACTTTGGCCAATTTGGTTTTTTCAATTCACCTATAGCGCATGTCTTTGGACTGTGGGGGAAACCGGAGCACCCGGAGGAAACCAACGCTTAATAATGTTAATGTTAATAAGCAGTATTTTGTGATTCATAAGTGTTTTCCGTTTATTTACTGTAATGAATTGCATTATGGGATATTAATCTCTGCTCTGTCGACTTTTATTGACATTTTAGTAGTTTAAATTAATAATATAATGTATAAGAAATAATATATAGAGAAATAAACCTTTAAAATAATACAAAATGTACTAGCAGTTCATTACTAGGTTTGTGAAGCGTACTATATCCAACCCATATATATATATATATATATATATATATATATATATATATATATATATATATATATATATATATATATATATATATATATATATATATATATATACACCAACCCAGACAATATATCACTTTAAACTATTAAAAATGTTAATAAAAGTCACTTGTTCCAACTTTCCAAGGTTAAAATTTGTTGGAAGAATTCAAAAACATAAATAAATCACAAAATACGAAAAAAGCAACTATTCACAGGAACAAAACATACGGAAGTAATTTTCTTTGTCTTTTTTTTTTCAACATTCATCACAATATCACAAACAGCTTTGGAACAAGTGGAAGATGAGTAAATGATGACATAATTTTCTTTTTTTGATGAACTAACTCTTTAATGCATACAAATGCTCGTCAGCCCCACAATCCACAAGTGAATGAAATACATAAATGGATGAAGAAATCGCAAAACCAACCACCTATAGGCAGAATTGAACTGAACTTGTGCTACAGCAATTTAAAACATAGTGTCAAAGAAAAGAAAATGTACGCGTAAAGTGCAGATTTCCCACCCTTCTCTGTCTCTTGCTGAATTTACAAGAGGACTGAATGTTCTTGAAAGTGTTTGATTACCAGCCCAAACAGTAAGCGGCATGGGTTTCTTTTGGATTGTGTGTGAGAGAGAGTGTGAGAGCAGTTCACTGAACTGGAAGCATGTCACTTGATATCTGCATCTACCAAGACTGAAAACAGTCCATTAATGTGAGGAACCTTCCTTCAGCGATAATCCGTGTCATGTTACTTATGTACCTACCGACACCTGCACCAAGAGAAGAAAATAAAACCAATCTACAACCCTATTAAAGGGATAGTTCACCCAAAAATGACAATTCTGTCATCAATAACTCTCCATTCACTTGCTTCAAACTTTTATAAGTTTCATTCTTCTGTTGAATACAAAAAAAAGTGTATTTTGAACAAAGCTGGAAATCCGTAACTAATGACTTCCATAGAATGTGTTTTTCCTACTATGGAAGTCAATGGTTACATGTTTTCAGATGTCCTCAAAATGAATTATTTTGTCCTCAGCAGAAGAAAGAAACTCCTAAAGGTTTATAACCACTTGAGGGTGAGTGAATAGTGAGTAAATTTTCATTTTTGGTTCAGCAATCCCTTTAATCTAAATCTAAAATAGTTCGTTTGAGGTCTTGGATTAACTCACCAAGGGATTTTTAAAGAATTCATATTTGGCATAGTTCTTCCTGAAGAGAAATTTACTCTCGCTGATCATTGATGTCTGCACTTGGACAACCAGTTCATGGTCTTCTAAACATCTCTCTGTGGAATGATGAAGGAAGAAAGAAAAAAAAAGACTCATGTCAACAATGTACAATGCAATTACTTCAAAAACTACAGTATGTTACACTCATTAAACATGTATTTTATAAGCAATGTGGTGTAATATTTGAATCTTAAATGACATGAAGGTCTGTTAGCATTCATCCAGACAGACAAAAAATAAACAGGGTTAGTGATCCCTGCCTGATGAAAAGAGATTTTGTCTGGAGGAGAAAACACCAACCCCCTTCTCCACCCACCTACAGTATTTCAGTGTAAAAAGCAACAGGACTTACTGACTGGAAAAAAAAAGATCTATGCATATATACACTGTAAAACACCAAACGTTAAGGTAACTCAAACAATTTGAGGAAACAGATTGCAACAAACAATTTAAGTTCGAAAACTAATACTAATGAGTATTGAGTACTGAGTACTAATCTTAATCCATTTGAGTAAACGAAGCAATTTGAGCACAGTAAAATCCAATAAATGAAGAGAACTTAAACCAACTGAGTATTGTAAAACCCAATAAGTTAAGGCAACTCAAACCTTTTGAGGAAACTGATTGCAACAAACCATTTGAGTTAAAAAAACTAATCTATATGAGTACTGAGAGCTTACTCCATTTACAGTAAGTTGAACTAATGAGGTATTTTATTAAGTCATTACCTTCAACACTGAGTTCAAAACTCTTTTCATATGAGTAGAATTAACCTTCAGTAAATATTGAGTTAACTACACTCATTTCATTTGATAACGTTGACTGTTCGACAGCATATGCATGCATAAATCTATGTCTATTCGCATCTGTTTCTCTGCCCTTCTTACAGACTTTCTGCTATTAGCCTGGTGTGGAGTTAATGTCGCCAATGACCGCTCAAAAGACCCTGAACCCCTGACATGGACACGTATTCTTCATCCAACTGTGAAGCTGGTTTTGTTTGGCAACAGGAAACTATGGGGGAGATCAGTTACACCCACAACACAAACAAACTTTCCAATTTACATAGCGAGATGCGTGAGAGATGAATAATGAGAAAGAGAAAAAAATAAGCAGATTTTCAGGCAAATTTGACTTATTGTGACAGATTTTTGATGTATTAATTAGAGTTAAAGGTTTGTGGTAAATGAATTGTATTTTTTTAGTGTTTAATTAAACCTAAAAATGTGATGTATGTGATAATATCTCAATTTAATATTCCAAATTTAATGAAGATACAGCAAATGAATCACACTTTTAAAGGGATAGTTCACATATTCTCTTGCTGAACACAAAAGAAGATAATTTAAAAAATGCTGGTTGCTGGGACCCATTTAACTCCATAGTATTTTTTCCTACTATGGAAATTGTCCCAGCAAACAGCATTCTTCAAAATATCTTATTTTGTGTTCAACAGAGGAAATACACTACACTCTAAAACCCCATAAGTTAAGGTAACCATTTGAAATAACCCATTGCAACAAACCTTTTAAATTCAAAAACTAATCCTAAACACAGTAATAAAGAGAACTCAAACCAACTGAGTACTGTAAAACACAAGCAATTAAGGTAACTCAAACCATTTGAGGAAACTGATTGCAACAAACCATTTGAGTTAAAAAAACTAATCTATATGAGTACTGTGAACTTACTCCATTTAAGTTGAAGTAATGATATATTTAATTAACTCATTACCTTGAACACTGAGTTCAAAACTCTTTTCAAATGAGTTGACTCTTGGGTTTTACAGTGTACAATAAAGGTGTAAAACCACATGAGAGAAAATAAATGATGAGATCATTTTCAGTTTTATGTGAACTATGCCTTTAAAATTAATTTTGGATTCAATATTTGTTCAAATCTTCAAAACTCACTTAACTACACTCACTGTATCTGCAAAGCCTGACAATAATTCATAGTAATATCCAGTTACAACTACATTGAATTGTGTTTAATTAAACCTAATATTGTAATGTATATATCTGAATTTAACTTCCCAAATTTAATGAAAATACAGCAAATGAATCACACATTTAAAGGGATAGTTCACCCAAAATGTTCTCTTGCTAAACACAAAAGAAGATAATTTGAAAAATTCTGGTTGCTATGACCCATTTAACTCCAAAGTATTTTCCCTTCTATGGAAAACTTCTATGGAACAGCATTCTTCACAATATCTTCTTTTGTGTTCAACAGAAGAAATACACTACACCGTAAAACCTCATAAGTTAAGGTAACTCAAACCATTTGAGAAAACCGATTGCAACAAACCTTTTAAGTACAAAAACTAATCATAATGAGTACTGTGAACTTACTCCATTTGATTAAATGAAGCAATTTGAGCACAGTAAAACCCAATAAATGAAGAGAACTCAAACCAACCGAGTACTGTAAAACCCAATAAGTTAAGGCAACTCAAACCATTTGAGGAATCCAATTGCAACAAACCATTTGAGTAAATGTGAACTGTGAACTTACTCCATTTAAGTTGAAGTAATGAGGTATTTAATTAACTCATTACTTTAAACACTTCAATACTTTCAGTTCAAAACTCTTTAGAATTAACTTTCAGTCAATTTTGGGTTAACTACACTCACTTCATTTGATAAAGTTGACTGTTGAGTTTTACAGTGTACAATAAAGGTCTACAACCACATCAGAGGGAATAAATGATGAAATCATTTTAATTTTTTATGTGAACTATCCCTTTAAATTTTATTTTGCATTCCAAAACTCTTTTCTACACTCCCTGTATCTGGAAAGCAAATAATTCATGCTAATATCCAGTTACAACTACGCTGAATACATGTATCAATATATCTGCATGCTTTAATCCACTTTACAACAGACCGGCTTATGACTTTTCCCCACAACACATCCATCTTGAAATGACGCTTTGAGATACAGAAGTACTCTGGAGTGACAAGCTTTTCCATCATCCTGCCGTTCAATATTTGGCTTAGTAAGGAGAGATTGCATTGCAGAGAGATGATGTCATGCTTTCGCTCAACCACACTTTGCACTATTCAAGCAGAGTGGATCCATAACAAATGAGGAACGGACCTGAAGTTTAAAACACAGCCTGTGTTTCGCATAGAAAATGAAGCATTTGCCCAAACTGATATGTTTCTTTTAAAATAAGCGTTTGCTGATAAGACATTATTAATTTTGTTAACAAAATTAACAAAAGAAACAATTTTGTTATCAATATTTCTGGCAAATAGATTATTTTCATAGCTAGACTTCTAAGGGTAAAATGACAAGACTCTTTAACAGTAGAGTTTTACCATTTTTAACCCAATCAGCTGATAACTGTGTCTGGCGGGAGCACTTTTAGCTTAGCTTAGCATTCATCATTGAATCATATTTGACCATTAGCATCTCGCTCAAAAAGGACCAAAATTTTTTTGATAGTTTTCCTATTTAAAGCTTGACTCTTCTGTAGTTACATTGTGTATTAAGACACAAAATGGAAAGGTGCTATTTTCTATGCTGATATGACTAGCAACTAAACTATACATTCTGGCTAGTTACTTAGCTATTTTAAGGCACTGCGTAATATCATTGTGCCTGCAGCAGCCATGGTACTGCCGAAAAGTTCCTTGATTATTACGATTATTATATCCTTTATTATTATTCAAAACTCTTCATAAAAAGTTTTGCAGGTTGCTAATGGTTTATTCTGATTTAATGATTTATGCTAAGCTAAGCTAAAAATTATCTCGCCAGACCTGGAGATTGTTTGAATGGATTCAAATATGGTAAACTCTAGGAGAGTTGTAAAATGTGATTAAGTTCCTTTAAACAAATGTCACAACACTAGCTTAATACTAGCTTTTTGCTTTAAAGGGTAATCATTAACACAACAGTTGTTTTGCCAATGTAGTCATGTAGTATGACCAAGCCTGGCTGGTTTTTGAAAAATGACATTGAACAAAACCCTGCAGTTGAGTGTACTGAGGTAATTACGTGTAGCATTAAGATGTCTGTGTAGCATCATTTGTAGCATATGAGCTTGTATAGCTTGCATTTAATGTTTTAGGTGGACAACTGAATGCAGTCATTCATTATTGATTTTTGGTCCGAAATACTATGATTACAAAAATAGTTAACATACATAATTTTATTACACCATTTAAAAGCTTACTATCCCCTTAATAGATTGTAAGGTATAGCTACAGTGCTCAGCATAACTGAGTACACCTCATTTTTGAAAAGGAATATTTGTATCCATTTCTTAGTGAATATAGGCAATGTATTTAGGTGCATTTGAACAAAACAGATTTATTAAACAGATATATTTATTAAAATAATATTTTAGTCACCAAACATATTTAGAAATTTAAAGATAATACAATTAAATTCAAGCTAAATATTGCAAAAATAAATTACAACCTACAAAATTTCATCAAAATTTTTCAATTTTTTTGCTTCTCTTGATTTTTCCTCTTTTTTTAAATTTGTATTTAATATTTTTCTATAACACATAAATTTGATACATTGACGGTTCATTCCGCTGTGGCGACCCCAGATTAATAAAGGGACTAAGCCGA
This sequence comes from Danio aesculapii, assembly GCF_903798145.1. Classification (NCBI taxonomy): domain Eukaryota; kingdom Metazoa; phylum Chordata; class Actinopteri; order Cypriniformes; family Danionidae; genus Danio; species Danio aesculapii. The sequence goes on along the minus strand of NC_079450.1, from coordinate 45,942,719 downwards.
AAAGAAAATGAATGAATGAAGCTCCAGATTTGGCTTGACTGACTAATGAAATGTCTAATCTATATAATCTAATGTATATAGATTATAATATATGTACAATAGATTATAATAATCTAATGTATATGCATAAATATAATATTGTATAGCTTTGTATTAAAAATGCAAATTTCAAATATAGATTTGTGAGGGTTGTACTTATATATGCTGAGCACTGTACAGTATGTCTTAAAAAAAAAAAAAAAAAATATATATATATATATATATATATATATATATATATATATATATATATATATATATATATATATAGCCAGCCAAATTCCCCAACATTTCCCTGAATTACCTAATCATCTACTGTATCCTCAAACTCAATAGGAAACTGAAAGTAAAACAGAACATTGAAAGGACGACAAAAGATGAATGATACAGAGAAGGCGACCGTTAAAAATAAAAAGAAAACAGTTTGTTTGCCAAATAAAACAAACATTTGGATTGGAACAAGAAATCCTGTCCTGACCGCATACTCGGGTAGATGAACTTACTGTATGACTTGTTGCCCTAGGCTGACTTGCGTTCTATTACCATGCCTCACGTTTACGCCACAGGTTATTCAAGGTAACAAATTAATGCACAGCATGTGTTAGCCTAGAGATTTGCCCACAATGTGCAGCCGACTGCAACTGTCAATGTGATAAAAACATGATCATGTTTAAAACGATAGTTTACTTCCAAAAAAATGAAGGTTTATTTACAGTTTATGCACCCTCAATTGGTTCCAAACCTTTATTAGTTTCTTTCTTCTGTTGAACATAAGATGTAATATTTCAAAGAGAGCTTAGAACCTGTAACCAATGACTTCCTTAGTAGAAATAACAAAGGAAGTCACTGGTTACAGGTTTCAAACATATTTCAAAATATTTATTTTTGTTTAACAGAAGAAAGAAACTCTTAAAGGTTTGAAACAAGTAAAGGATGAGTGAATCTTTGGGTGAAATATCTGTTTAATTTTTAAGAGCTACCATAACATTAACTCGTGGAAAGTAGGTCTGCCCTGATAGAAAGAAATTCTAACTAGAACTTAAACAAACTATATAATTTAGCATAGTTTGGATGACAAAATCTAAACCTTAAGTACGAGAAAATGTATAGACATTCAAAACTGTGCAAGATCAAAGATAATAATATTGATACTACTTTAAATATGACTTCACATGCATATACATTCATTTTCCTTCAGCTTAGTCCCTTTATTAATCAGGGGTCACCACAGTGGAATGAACCACCAACTTATCAGCATATGTTTTACACAGCGGATGTACTTCCAGCTGAAACCCATTACTTGAAAACATCCATACACACTCATTCACACCCATACACTATACGCTTAATTTAGCGCATGTCTATGGACTGTGAGGAAAACCAGAGCACGTGGAGGAAACCCGGAGGAAACCTACACAAACATGAGGAGAACATGCAAACTCCACACAGAAATGCCAACTGACCCAGCCAGGACTTGAACCAATGACCTTTTTGCTGCAAGGCGACAGTGCTAACCACCGTGTCGTTCACGGTGCATATAAACAAGGTTTATAAAATCAACTAAGCAAACAATGGAAATCCAATAGTTTAGGATTAACAAGTTTAACTGGCTTGATGCAGAGATAAGTCGCATTGAAAACTGCTCTCAATAGCACATAACAAAATATGACAATGCTCAACTTTAAGGAAGCACTTCAACTCTTGGGAACCTAACTTCCTGTTATGCCTCTTCATTATATGGGATTTCCCCCGGTGACTGTTAATCAATTACTCCCAGCCCGAGGACATAAAAGGATGAATCAAGGAAGTCTGTCTTCTTCTCTTACATGGTCATCATTGATTTCAACTCCAGCACAAAAGACCCTGTAATTACTGCATTTAAAGTGGTTGACGCACACACACACACAGACACTTTAAAAGAGCTCTATAAATTTACTAGCTACACTCAAGCTTGGAAAAGGAGCAAGCTAGTTACCGAGTCCCAGGGCTGGATGATGCTCCACAAGCGCCCAACTGTTATCGTCCACACAATGGTTTTTATAGACAAGAAACTGGCACAGGTCTCGCGCCGTCATGTCGGCTGGGATCTCCACCATCTTTCCCATCCCATCCTCGCTGAATATTTTTATAATCTGAAATAGAAAACAACAAAAATCACAAAAATCACATTTAGACAGGAGGAAAGTGTACTGCGTCACAGGATACATTTTATCTTCAGGGCCCGAAAACGAATCAAATAAACAGGCAGCGGTATTTTATGTGGCGTTACGATACCGTACCTTTAAGCAAAAAGGAAAATAGCTCAAACTCTTTAAAGGCTTTGGGTCGTAGTTGTAAATCCATTAATGCTCAAATCTAGGTCTTATCATGCAAATTCCATGTCTAGACTACATCCTCACTGATGTGAGGGACAAGCTAAAGACAAGCATTTCATTAGAAACAGTTTGAAACGTGTCCCGTGTCATTGTGTCCCCTTCCTCACACACATTCTAGCTTTTCTCGAAAATTCGCTCCTTCTGAGATCTTTCATATGTTCTCTCACACAGCATATAACACACGTTCGAAATCCCTCACACCAAGCTTTAAAGCTTTACTCAAATCAATCATTCACTCAAAAACGGTTGACCGTCGCAGTCTGTTTTAGATTTTACGGTTTCGTTCTACAGGTTCTAATTTTCACTACAGCCACGCTCAAACTCCCCAGACTCTTGGAGTCGCCTAGGGGGAACGAGATTCTGAAGTGCCCAAGAGGAGCTGTGTGTTTGGGCTTGAGGAGAAATCTTACCTCCCCAGGCCTGAGCAGGCAACAGTCAGGAGAACACGATGGCATTTTCCCCAGCAGCCTGTGTCCTCCTCCACAAACTGAGAGACGGACCCGCTCCCCGAATGTCTCCACAACTCCACAAGAGAGAAAAAACGAGTAAAAAAAAATAAAGAAAAGAAAAAGCAGTTCCTCTGCTTTGCAGATGCTTCTTCCTGTCAGTGGCTCAGCGTGTACTACCTGTCACAATCTCCCTTCTTCTCTTTCCCTCTCTCTGACTAGCTTTGGCGCAGAACAGAGCATGCAGATGGCACTGTTTCCAGCTTGGCAGACAACTTGCCTCTGTTCCCCTCACAAAGGGTTACAGCCACAGGCTTTTAGGTAGTGAATCAAACCACACTTCCCTAACCAATCATAGGGCTAGCTCAAGCTGATGTAATCATTCCCACACAGACACAGACGCGCGCACACGCACACACACACCGACAGACGCACACAGCTTTAACTTTTCTTTTCCTCCTTCTGCATAACTTCAGTTTCCTTTCATTCTGGAAGGGACAGCGGCTCATTTTTAGCAGCTCGTTTATTTCCTCTGAAGTGGAGACGGCGATAGGACCAGACAGAGCAAAAGCTCCTCTCTGTCGAAATCTAATTTTCTAAAGTCTTGAACGAGTTTCATGTGAGGACTTGTTGAAAGTTTGTCTTACTTTCAAAAGCCCTGCTTTGAAGTAGCTAGTTTGAAGCCAGAACTTTCTCTCATGATAGGGCAAGACTCATTACGGCTGAAATGAAACAAATGCCAGCACTTGAGACGCCGTTCACTGCCTTCCCCCCGGCCAAACTTAATGCCAACATTCCTCCACTGAAGTCGGTGAAAAAACGAAAAAGCAAACCCCAGCGGTTTCACTGGTGACCCCTGAATCCACACAAACCTCAACACACATGCAAACAAGGAAAGAAGTCAGACCTAAACTTTCAGACAGCTAATTCAACAGAAGTCGGACACAAAGAGACTACACCCCACCCGTTTCTGTGGAAGTGAACAGAGTTTCCCCCCTTTAATCGATAGCAAAAGTTTCATCTCAGAGTTTTGTCTGACACTCGCGCACATATCTGCTTGGCTGCCCTGGCTAAAATTAACTTTCTGTGACCGCAGGAAACCGGACAGAAAGGATGACTCAATCCTTTTCAATCCTTTAGAAGACTGTTTCAGTTATGGGGGTGGGGGAGGAAGGGAGAGGGAGAGAGAGAGCGAGAGGAAGTCAGGGATAGAGGGCTGGAGGGAGTACTGGAAACAGTCCAGAAGAAAGAGTCAGTAGGGGTGGTAACATAAAAGGTATGCAAACTCTCCAGTGCTCCAGCTGGCTTGGCTGCTCCTCCTCTCCTCCTCCTCCTCCTCCTCTGTTTCACTCATCACTCTACAATTTAGGCAGTCAGCAGGGAGACGACTGGGTCACATATGTGCAAACAGCATATTATAGAGCTATAAGCTGCAGCCATCTCATGCAATGCACATTGAGTCCATTATTACCCTACTGACCTATATATTATTAAAAGGCGATTAGTTAGAAAGTTTGTCTAAAGATGTGCTTGTTGTATTTTAATCGTTTTATTTCAAAAGAAAACGTCATTGAATAGAGACCAATGTGAAAATGACAATGTTTTTATCCAACACCACTGATTAAGCCATTTCCAAAGTTCATGGGAATTAAAATTCCCTTGAAAGTCAACCCCCACTGTCCTAAGCAACAAACCACAGATGACCCTGATGATGACCCTGCCCCTGATATGAGCAGAATGGGAAAAAGGCAACACAGACTGATTGGAAATTTGGGAAACAGCAAAAACACACTTAAACATACGTTTGACTTCAGTTTCTACTTAAAATGTATGCTACAAGGAAGTATGATGCCAACAACTTTTGTTCCTTTTTACACAAATGTTATTTACAAGGAGATTATTGATGAATAAATGTTTGTTTTCATGCAGTTCTTTGCACAACGGCAAAAAAATAAACAACAACAAAAAAACCCCCACAAAACTTAACAATGTCTACAATTTGTAATCAAATACATTTGCCTCACCTATCTATCTCCACTTTTCTGATGTGGTGACTTTAACCCAGGCTCATTCTGAAAACGTACCCCTATACGCTTATTTCATGCGGCCGCCATTTTAACATGCTGTGTAATACAAACCCCCAGCTGTTGCCACGATTTCAAAATGCAGATATGGTGTAAACATCACTTTAATATCATTCAGTTCAGTTTAATTTAAACAATTAAAAGCATATTAGGCATCAAACAACATTACAATCTCTTTCAGAGTAATACACCCAAGTGTCCTCCTAGGCTTCAGTTCATGGCAGCAGGTAAACACCGTGGGGACGCTTCGCAGCTTCAGTCTATGTAACCCGGTCAATGATAAAACAATGCAGTCCTCTGTAGCACACCCTTGTGTTGTCTGTAATAGTGTTGTCCTGGTACTGAAGCTTTAAAAACATCCATTTCCCGCTAACATTTTAGAGCCGCTGAGAGCGCTCATAAACAGTGCTGATTAGCCATAGTGTTCACCAGTGCTCAACAGAAATGACTGTGATTGGTCGTGAAGGTCATCAGTTCACCACTCTTCACTGAGTGCAAACACAGATACACGGACATTGGAGCGTTTAAAGTCGTGAAGATCAGTCGCTTCATCAGCGGATCGCTCGTCTGTTTGTGCTCGGTAAACATCAGTGAAGTGCGGTGAACTGATGACCTTCACGGCCAATCACAGTCATTTCTGTTGAGCACGTGAACACAATGACAAATCAGTGCTGTTTAAGAATGCCATCAACAGTACCTTAAATGTTAATGGCGAATGGACGTTTTTTTATTTTTTATTTCAGTACCAAAATTCAGTACCGTGACAAGTCTAACATAGTGAAAAAATTTGTTCATTAACTTGCGTTTGATGAATGGCATCTAAAATGTGTGTTTGGGAAAGAAAACGTTAGCTAACTAGTGCCATTTCCCTTAACTTAGCTGAAAACGAGGCCCAATATTCCTTTTTATTTTCACTATTCATTCAGAACAGACCTCTGAGTCACTCGGAAGGCAGTGAAAGTATAAATTTGTGTCGATTTCTCTTCACCGATAAGATATACAGCCAGGTAAACAACATTCCTGTGTGACTCAGGCGATACTTCCGGGTTTCTTCCCACTGCAGCCTCGATTTTGCTGTTAAAAATGGTGGCCGTGTAAAATCAGTCCATATACATTTCTGGGCAGAGCATAATACCTGCGATTAGCTATGATTTTTTGCAGTTTTTGTTTTCGCAAATTCATCAGAGGTCACTGTGTATGCTTTTTGAGATCTCAATTTTTTGCTGTTCTTGCGTAAATCCACCAGAGGCCGCTTTTGACTGACTGACTGACTTACTGACCAATCGACCGATTCCACCATCCCCCTTCCCTAAACCCAGCTAATAGTGTTTTAAAAAGCACCTGGACAAACTGGTAACAGTGGAAAAGTTGTCCATATGGAGGTAAGTGGTCAGCTGGTAAGCGCGAAAAGGAACGGCTCATACCGCCCTGTAGCGTTCATTTAAATGATAAAATGCAGCAATACGTAGCTCTGGCTACATGATTCGTGATCTCAATAAATGTATATAGGGCTACGTTTTCAGAATGAGCCTATGTTGGGTGACTTTGTGCAGTAGCTCAGTTGTTCTTATGATGCAGAGCACTCAGGTTGAAGCTCAATGAAGCATGGTTTCACAAAAGAGATTAAAGTAATGTAAAATCGAGGTTAAACTAGGTTGCAGTGCACTTTTCTCTTAAGGTTGTCTTTCGAAAATATTGTTGTTTGGGTTAAGGGAGGGGTTTAGGTTAGTGGTTTGCTAGAAGATCTTTACAACAACGTTGTTCTTCTCTTGAGTGTGTACAAGAATAATGTGAATCTGAAATGTACAATAAAACATACCTTAAGTAATGTATTTCAGATTCACAAAAATATAGACAGCGCCCTCTAGTTGATCTGTCATTTGAAATGTGCAACGAAACATACCCGGAGCAACAAAGAAATTAAATAGAAGTTAAGCATTGTGAGCTACACTATCTGACAAAAGTCTTGTTGCCTATCCAAGTTTTAGGAGCAACAAATAATAACTTGACTTCTAGTTGATCATTGAATCAGAAGTGGCTTATATGAAAGGCAAAGGCCTCTAGATTACTCTTATTTTCCCAAAATAAAATATGATCATGACTTGATTTTTAATTATTTAATTAGGACAGTAATTTCTGACTTTGACAAAAGTCTTGTCACTTAACATAAATAATGAACAGTATAGAATATCAAGTCACGGATCAGTGGAAGGAGAATAAATATTGTGTATGACTCCCATAAGCTTGGAGGACTGCATCCATACATATCTGCAATGACTCAAATAACTTATTAAGAAAGTCATCTGGAAAGACAAAGAAAGCGTTCTTGCAGGACTCCCAGAGTTTATCAAGATTCTTTGGATTCATCTTCACTGCCTCCTTCATCTTACCACAGACATGCTCAATAATGTTCATCTCTGGTGACTGGGCTAGTCAATCCTGGAGCACCATGACCTTCTTTGCTTTCAGGAACTTTGATGTGGAGGCTGAAGTATGAGAAGGAGCACTATCCTGCTGAAAAAATTTGCCCTCTCCTGTGGTTTGTAATGTAATGGGCAGCACAAATGTCTTGATATCCCAGGCTGTTGATGTTGCCATCCACTCTGCAGATCTTTCGCACACCCCCATACTGAATGTAAACCCAAACCATGATTTTTTCTTCACCAATCTTGACCAATTTCTGTGAGAATCTTGGGTCCATGCGGGTTCCAATGGGTCTTCTGCAGTATTTGTGATGAACAGTTCAACAGATAATTCATCGGAAAAATCACTTTTCCAAATGATCAAATAGAAGTCAAGTTATTATTTGTTGCTCTTACAACTGGGATCAACAACAAGACTTTTGTCAGGTAGTGTAGTTACACATTTCCATCATGTTCCAATATCTGCACGATATTGCAATAAATAAAATAATGTAAACCTTTTTTTAGCATTATAAACCCTTTTGCAGCTGACATTATCATAAATTTATTTGTAAAGATTTCCCTTTTAGTCAGAAATCAAATTGGAGTGTTAAGATGAATAGAAGTAACTAGAAATGTGGTTCAGTTTACTCAAAAATGAAAAACCTGATATTAATTACTTACCCCATGTTGTTTCAATCTATGATTGTTTCTTATCTAAACACAAATTTAGATATTTTAGATAAAATCCGAGAGCTCTCTGACAATTACAGACTGGCTATGAGATGTTCACGTGATATTTCTTTGCTGAGTCCTCCTTGATGTTTCAATAACGCATAATAATCTTTACACCATATTAAAGACACAAAAGATAAGGTATTAAAGATAATAAAGATATTAAAGACGTTCAGATAAGGAACCAAAATCATTGTCAACATGTGACTTATTTAGTGGTTCGAATATAATCATACGAAGCTCAAAATCACTTGTGTTTTCTAAAGACAGGACAGAGGCAAACAAAGTTATATTGACAGTTTTTATGGCATACAAAAGATGATTTTATGATTACAGTTGATCCACTGAAGTAACATGGAATATTTTGTCAGTGTTTTTGATTCCTTTTCTGACATTTTAATGTCTCATGATTGTTGGTGTATAAAGTCAATTGTGTTCTGAAAATAAACGAAGGTCTCTTAAGATTGGAATGACATGAGGGTGAGGAATTAATATCAGAACTTTAAATTTTCAGTGAACTAACCCTTTAACAACTAGGGTTACCATTAAATTCACCAACAAAAAGCATTGTAACACATTTTGCATTTGTGTTCGTAGATTACACACAGCCTGTTTGCTAAATAACTTGCACTTGTATATGTGCTGTGTAAGACATTATAAAAATGAGCCTGTGGATAGGCATGGTGTGGGCTGGTATGACTTTCTGGCGGTATGATAACCTTGGATAAAAATACCACGGTATCACGGTATTGTGATTACTGCTTTAAAAGAAATTATTTTTAAATGTCTGGCTAGAAAACAACAACTGTTTACCACAAATAGCACATATATTTTATTTTAGGAAAAATGTATAATATTTTGGAGTGTCAGGCTAAATAATTCATTCAAATCATTGACTTCTGCAGTCTTCATTATATTCAATAACACAGATTTCTTCACAACACATTAAAAACCCTTATACTGTATATACCTTAGGAATGGTAAAACAGTACATTTTAGTGGTAAAACCGCGGTAAACCTTGAATCAGGTTATCGTCCAATGCCTACCTGTAGATCATTCGCTCTCATGTTGATTTGCTTAATAAATACTTCCATTATACATTTGAATAACTTGACAAAATAACCTTTTGTATCTGGGAAAAGAGTGTGAGCATCCTTCAAAATATGCATACGTGTAATTTTTATGGAAGAAAAAAACATGTGTTTGTAAAAACATAAAGGTGAGTAAACGATGACCATTATTTCCCAGCTAAACTATTTGTTAATGATGTTTGAGCACATATGCTAACCGCTACGCTCCAGCTCTGACAAGTGTTTGTTTCCAAAGAGGTCTAAAACAACACAGAACTTTTTCCATTGCAAATCTGAAAGTCATTGGAATCCCAAAGAGCCTCCAAAGCATAACTAAATCTCTTATTTACTTACAGAAACAACGATTCGTTAACAAACAGAATGCTATGAGCAAACGAATGCCTCAGCCTTGTGATGTTTCCAGTCTCTGTCTTAAAATAGACATATTAAGTTCTATAACACAATTATATAGTCACGCAGCCTTTTTCCTGACAGCGTTGGGTGAAAAACAAACAGCAAGAATTAATTTCTATGGTTCTTACTTCATTCAAGTCAAGAAAGTGACAGTGCCAGATTGCAACAGAAATAGCTTTACTGAAATAAGCAAATATTACCAGACTTACTGTAGTTTTCCAGTCATTAATTAGAGCAGTTAGAGGAAAGAAATGGTGTTAACTTTCAGTTCCAGTCTACCACCCACACTTCCTGTCTTTTCACTTTCCTGTTTCCAGTGTGCACATGTCTCTGATTAACACAGACTGAATATAGACAACTGTTTTTGACTTGGCTGAATGCATCTATTCCTTCTGAACAGAGAGCAGATTTGTTTTGTTCTCTCTTTCTCTCTAACGAACGTCTAATGTCTAATGAACAGTGACAGACTGGCTTACCATGATGATGATTGCCATCATTTTCTAATAATTCCCAATAATTGTTCACATTTCTCTGACTGTGTATAAGGAAACTGAAATACTCTTGTTATGAACCTGCAACCTACAGAGTCCATCGGGTGGACAGATCCATTTCGCAATCATTTTCTGCACACATCTACTATATACACTGCAAAAATTATTTTCTTATTTTTTTTAATTTTTTGGCTTGTTTCTAGTCAAATATCTTAAAATTCTTAAATCAAGAAGCATTTTCTAGACAAGCAAAACATATAGTCTTGTTTTAAGAAATAATGAGTCAAAATTAAGTGAGTTTAAGTGAGCAAAATAATCTGGCAATGGGGTAAGCAAAATAAACTTACGTCAAAAGGAAAAACAAGATTATTTTGCTTACCCTATTGGCAGATTATTTTGCTTATTTTAAGAAAAAACTCACTTAGTATTGGCATATTATTTCTTAAAACAAGACAATATGTTTTTCTTGCCTAGATAATTGCTTCTAAATGCTTCTTGATTTAAGAATTTTTAGATATTTGGACTAGAAACAAGACAAAAAATCTAAGTAAGAAACTATTTTTTTGCAGTGTAGACAATTTACCAGTTTACAAGTGTCAGCTTCATTTGTGTCCTAACCTGTATAAATACATTCTATGTAATACAGTATATGAAATTCAGAAATTCAAACTGTTTTCCAGATGACATTTGACGGTTGCCAACATAGCGAAATAAATGACCAAAGTACCAATACCTACCATGAGTATAACCACATTACCCATCGGGAGGCGGTATAATCACTCTTGTAGGAGAATTTTGCTTTCATAATCCAAAATCAATAAAGCAATCAAACATCAGTGACCGAAAGCTCCGCCCCTTCCACTACCTGTGCAAAGCAGCAGCTGTTGAGTGCATGAAGTGTTCAACAGTCCACACTTTATATTAACCATTGAATAAGTGCATCATCCAGGAATTTAATATGCACTTTTTAGAGTTTTCCATGTAAACGCACTACTTGCACAATTTATACTACAAAAGGCATAGAAGAGTGCATAAGTATGTGATTTGGGATGCATCTTGACTTTAAATTTTATTTACGCAGATATATATTTAAAGGGCCCTGTTATACACCTGGCGCAACAAGGCACAAAAAGTGCATTTTAGACAGGCGATTTGATGCTATTTTCAGACCAGCGCAACTGTAATTTTCATGTTTTGCGCCACATTGTTTAAATAGCAAATCCATTTGCGCCACTTTGTGGATTCAAAGGTTTGCTTGTCAGAAAAGGAGGTGTGTTAAGGAGCATTGTTGGCGCGTTGCTATTTTGAAAAAGTGAAATAGACTAAAAGCTGGTCTAAAGTCCAGTGCAGAGCGCGTTAGTTATGCGCCTATGAAGGTCCAAATGCTTACACATTGCTTAATACATACAGGATGTACAGCAATACACAAATTTCTTTACATATGAAAAAAATTAAAGGATCATTTCGGGGGAGCTTTTTTTAGTACATTAATGATAAATTGGAATTGTTTTAATGTTTTTAGTAGTAGTAGTATTATATATTATATTTATATTTGTTTTAATAACAACAAGTTTAGATTTGTCCACCTGTCGGGTTTTGGAGTTGTATGCATCACCATATGGATCATAAGAATAGGACGTGTGTTTGGATATAACCTTTTCTATGAAAGTAAAAGAGTAAAGTAATGAGTAAAGGCTTGTACACAAGCATGGGACGCTTTTCATTTGCGTTTATCGTCAGCGTTTTTCAAGATGTTTTTCCAGATTCAAACCCAAGTGATTTTCACTAGCGTCGAGCAGAAGAGTATGCAAAATCACTCCTTGACATTAGATGGCGCTACACAAATTTAAGCTTCTGATACCTGCTTGTAACACAAAACAAGAAGACAGAAAGTTGAATCGCTTGTTGTTAAAGTTACTGGCGATTCGAACAAGCATGGATGGTTCAAGTAGCAGCTCCAGCTCTAGCGATGAAGAAATGATTATTGTTCACCAGTGCTATAACATCTCTACATACATATCGTCTCTGGGTATCTTCTTCAATGTGCACTAACATTGACAGTTTTGCGCTTGAGTGCCTCCTAGTGCTGTTTGCTGTAACTTCAGCAGCCCTGTGCACGTGAACAAACGTGCCAATCTGTTTGGTGGAGAAGGTTTTGACACGGCGCGTCAAATAAAAAAAATGATCATGAGGCATCGTGAAAACACGAGCAAAAAGCATCCCGGTGTGCACGGGCCTTAAAAGTAAAGAGAAAGTAAAAAGGCGAAAGGAGGAGGCTCATTCTTCATCCTCAGGCTGCAGATGGTCTGTTTGACTCTTTTTCTGCAGTGAAGCATTCGGTTTTCCACTTACAAAATCCGTCATTTGTGTTCAACAGAAGAAATAAACAATTAAATAGAATAAAAGATTTAAAACAAGGATGAGTAAATGATGACTGAATTTTCATTTTTGGGTGAACTATCCCTTAAAATACTTTCAATTTTATTGGTATTTGAAAGTCCCTTAGTCTGATATATCTATATGATTTTATAAAACACCAAACTTAGCTTTAGACAATGACCATAACTATCTTTAACTATCCTATACTAGCTTCATTGGTGCGCAAAAAAATAATAATCTGCATTCATTCACTGTGGAAGTAGTGGAAAACACATGGTCTGTAAGCTGTGCCTTTAGCCCCATTTTACCCTATTATTTATCATGTTATTTACAAGATGCTTGTTGTAAATTATCCATTGAGGAATGTGCCCAAATGACGCATGAGGGGAAAAAAAACTAGTTTAACTAGGATGACCTCAAAATTCTTTGGAAAATGCCATTGTAATTACTGGTCCGAAGGCCTTGTAATCTTCCTCTGGCCCAGAAATAATATTGATTGTACAGTAAGTCATTCACCGATGAGCATGACATCAAGTTTACAAGTGTCTTTTTAATGACCAAACTCCTCCTCCAAATTGTTGTGTGCTGAGGGTCGAGGCCTGACTTCACCTCTAATGAGACAAAACCAGAGCAGGGACAATCAGAGGGCTCTGGAATAATAATAACAAAAAAAAAAAAACACACAGCCAGGCGACCATGGGACACTAGTCGCTTTTTTCTGTGCCTACTGGCTGCCTGCCTGAGTAACTGTGCTAATTCATGAGACAAATGAGACATCAAATTGTCAAATTAGGTTTAAAGGTGCCACTGAATGAAAATTTGCACATACATAGTATACATAGTTTGGTGACTGAAATATTATTTTAATAAATACATCTTGTTTATTAAATCTGTTTTGTTTAAATGTACAAAATACATTGCCTATATTCACTGAGAAATGGATAGAAATATTCATTTTCAAAATGAGGTATACTAAATTATGCTGAGCACTGTAGCTACGAATAGCTGAATAAAGAGTTTAGTACACTGTAAAAAAGATTACGCCAATTAGTTATCACAACTTCATATTTTGAAATAAGTTAACGTATGTATATTAAATGGGTTGATATAACTTATCTATTAAAGTTTTACTTTGGTGAACTTATTGTACTTAAAAAATTGGGCAGGTTTGGGATCAGTTTGGACGTTTTGAATGTGCATTTTATGTTAAACATTTATCAAAACCAAGTGTGTGTCTTACTTGTTTTTAGTTTTTAGGGTTTTGGACCATTTCAGCTGGAAACCTTCAAGTGTATCTGGCAACACTGACTGCCATTTTCTCATTGTGACGTTGTTGTGTGTGTTTGTCTGAGGTTCTTCTCAGATACCTGCTTCTTAGGTGAAATTTGTATTTGCAGACTTAATAATAATTTAATTAATTAATTTTAGGTAAGTAACATGGCAAAGTGGTTAGCACTGTCACCTTACTGAAAGAAGGTCGCTACTTTGAGTCCTGATGGGGCCAGTTGGCATTTCTGTGTGGAGTTTGCATGTTCACCCTGTGTTTTGGTGGGTTTGCTCCAGGTTTCCCCTAAAAATATGGGTTAAGTGAATTGAATAAACAAAACTGGCCGTAATGAATGAGTGTATGTAAATAAGGGAGCCAGCTTCAATATTTCAGTTCACTAAGCTTAAACCATGTCCATTACACTTAAATTATAGTCTTTTCAACATCATTCTTAATTACAAAAACTTATCTATTTAAGTTAACTAAACTTAGACCACAAATATATTTGTATTGTCAAGTCCTGTCAGCTTTAACCTGATTCAAGACAACTACACTCTCACGAGTGTAAAATTCCAGTAAAAACATGCTAATCGGAACAAAACACAGCCTATATAATGATTCACACTGGATTATTAATATGCATGCACCAGCAGCATTTCATTGGCCACAAAATTTCAAATGAGATTACAGCATTATTTTTATTTTCATATCTTCTAAGTATAACTCAGCTTATTATATTCCCTATGTATAAGGACTCTTATTTTGAATACTTAACAGGCTTAAAGTAACAGCATGGCCACGGAGAACATTATATCATCTGTTTATAGCTCATCAGAATGCAAAATTCAAGAAAGGAGGATTACAAATTCAGTTTAACGTGTATATTGTGAGATTTGCTGCATATGTTTGTAATAACGCGACAAACACATGCAAGTTTGTAATAAAGCCACAAGCACATGTAAACTGCAACTCATGTTTATGAGGAGCTATTTTTGCACATGTATTACAGAGTACATCATGCTGTGTGAGGATTAGAGACACAAACAAGAACAGCATGAGAGTGGAGCTCATTAATATTCATGACCTTTCCAAATAAGGTAAAAACTGAGCTTTGATTTTTGGGCCAATTTATATGTATAAAATGTGTTTGCAAAACCATTTCTTGGATTTTTTGTGTAGATATCATTGAACAACTTAAACAATGTTTTAATGGGTTCTATGGCACCTTTAACAAATAAAAAAAAGTCTACTTAAATTCAAATAAACTTAAATAACAACTGATTAACAAGCAAACTGTGATGTTTGGAAATAGCAGGAGGTACAGTATAGTGAAAGAGGCAGACGATGTCAAGTTATGGGTCCAAATGGTCAATTCATTTAGACAACAACATTCTTAAAGTGGAAGGGTTTTTCCTTTGTGTTTTCATCAGTATTTGGCACAGTCATTTTATAAAAAAACACTACGTGCCTCTGCACATGTGGTAGTCTGTCGTTGTTGTGGATGTCACATACTTGCTCATGTCAAAGACACAAAAAACATTCCCACAAACTCACAGTTTCCACAAAATCATGTTGTGTAGATTGCATATATTATATTATTGTTGTTTTTAAAAACTTGCACTTTGAAGGCATTTTAAGGTCTCAAAATGCAAATGCCATGCAAATCAACAGCCAACATTTGTTTTTAGTTAAAAATGGGGTAAAATAAATGATTTTTGACAAACTATTTTAGACTTTTATTTTCATTTAACTACAACAACCTTCAAAAATGATCAAAGATACATATACTATTCACTTTGGAAGCTGAATTTAAAATATACCAGTGAATTTTTGGAATGGTGGTCATGCTAAAATCATTGTTTGGAACTGGAAAATGTAATGAAACACTACACTTGTAAAAATACTTTAAAAATGATAATTCTGGCATAATTTACTCACCCCTAACTTGTTCCAAACCAGTTTCTTTTATTATTAACATGAAAGAAGATATTTTGAAGAATGTTGGAGTGAGCAAAATCATTAACCTGTATGCCTGGGCAATTGTTTTCCGGTCAGTTTGCCAAATTCTATCTCTGCACATCTTATTACGATTAAAAATATATATTCCAGTGCATTTGTATTCTCTCACAAATTGGGTAATTATGCTGTATGTAATTTTCGAGCATCAAGGAGCCACTATATGTGTTTGAATTTGTGTTTGCGCTAACGTGTGTACCAAGAAATAATACAAAAAATGAACCATGAGGAAATGTTTTATATAGGTTATTTATTAATAACCACCCAGCAACATTCTGAAACGTTATTTTCTAGTATATATTTAATAAAATATTCACTATCATTATTTTGGGGTTATTTAAAAATAACAATAACTGCTTATTTAAAATAAATATGTGTAGCCTATAATAAATGCCATCATATCTTATTTATATTTAGTAAATCTATGTATTTCTTATTACGGGCTACCAAAAAGAGTGTCTGCCCAAGGTGAAATCTGAAATTTTGCAAGCCCTGCAGTAACAATTGAAATGCACATTAGGAAAAACAAATACTATGCAAGTCAATGGTTACAGATTTCCATAAATATTCAATATATCTTCTTTTGTGTTCAACAGAAATGGTTTGGAATAAGTCAAGCGAGAATAAATGGTGTTAGAATTATTTTTGTGTGTGTGTGTGAACTAATAAAACTTATTTAGTTTTGATTTATTATTACTGACACAGTATTTTTCAGGCGTTAGTCTTGGGGTTGGACTGACAAGTGTCAAATGCACTATAATGATGTCTGTTATCTATTGTGACAAAGACAGCATTTTTTACTTGGACACTCCTATTAGATGATACAACTCCAAAAATGTAACTGCGACTATATGATTAACCTTGAGCTAAAATAACCCAGCGCTGCCTTTTGGTTATAGCGCAGTCTCTGGTGGGCCAGAAAGTGCTGAGCTTGCTTCACAGCTCTGACTGTAGTCGCCACCACACTGAGGTTTCAATAAACAACTGATCATCTTCAAAACACCCCCACACAACAGAGAAGAAACAACAAAAAAGAAAAACAGAAAGAAAGACATAAAGTCATATAATGGCTTATAAACAATTTTTTTGTTAGTTTTTTTTACTATAATTTGATAAATTAATACTAAAATTAAGTATTTTATGAACTTGAGTCCAATTATGAATTATGAATGAGAGTCCAATTATCAGCCCCCCTGAATTATTACCCCCCCCCCCAGTTTATTTTTTCCCCAATTTCTGTTTCTAATAACTGATTTAATTTATTTTTGCCATGATGAGAGTAAATACTATTTGACTAGATATTTTTCAAGACACTTCTATATAAGAATATATATATAAATTTATGCATAAATTTTGTATAAAACTTTTGTTATTTTACACATTATATATATATATATACACACACACACACACACACACACACACACATACAAATTATGTATAAGTATAAACATATAAGTAAATTACTTAAATATGTACATTATGTGTGTATTTATACATAAATAAATAAATATACAAACATGTATATATAATGTAAATATAGACATTTATCTTGGATGTGATTAATTGCGATTATTCTTTTGACAGAACTAAATCTAACCCTTCTTCCAAATTGTTAACCTGGTTTTCCTTTCACTTGTCTTCCCATTAGAAAGTCAAAGTATTTTCACATGCATTTTGATGTTTTTGGACTCCAACGTAAACTTATATAAACTTTTAACATCAACTAAACTGCACTAAATGTTCATATAAAATTTGACTAATGAACACTTCATGAAAACAATGGGAAAGACACTCAAAATTATCTAAAAATTCCAATTTATAAATATAAATAATAATAATTATAATAAAAAAGTACAACCCTGTAACCCATAATTGACAGAACTAAATATTAAACAGCATTTCATTGCATAGAGGCTTCTATTTCATCTGGGCCAGCAAACGGATGAAACACAGAAGCTATATATAGATGGCATGGATGCTATCGGGCTGGACGATTCCCTGCTGTACGATCCTCTGGCCCCCTCATCTCGCTCTAAGCCACACACATAGGCACTAACAATCCAGCCCTGAATGGACAACCTCTTTAGCCTGTGGCGTCCAGCTGAGATCAAACCAAAGAAGAGCCAAATATTTCCCCAATAGGAGCAGGGAGTTTAATTGTGTGCCAGTCATTCAGCCCAACAGCAGATCATTGTCTGTTTGGGGACGAAATCCCAGCACACAAAAAAAGAATGACATCATTACTTTTGATTTAACAGTCATTTCGGGGTAAGCGGCACTGTAACGATTCTTCTCATTCATGCCACCCAGACACTAACTCCTCCTCTCCTTAACCAGAAGAACTAAAGGCCATTCACTCACATGGCAGAGATCCATTTCTCAGTTAAAGGATTCATACAAAGAGATTTTGATTGATGTGTGAGGAAATCGAGATATGTCTGACGCAAGCTGGGTCAACTTCCACTAGCTTAACCTTCTATCTGTCACATGGCTTGTTACTTCAGGGAGCTTAAAGTGGATATCCGTTGTCCTCTGGTTGTGTTGTACTAGAAAATTCTCTTGACAAAGTCTCAAACAAGAGAACCACAGTCCTGCTTTTAAATATGAACTATTTAAAGGGTTAGTTCACCCAAAAATGACAATTCATTCACTCGTTCTTCTTTACTATGATTTTGTCACATCACTTTAAACTTGTATTTTTATTAACTGTGACAACCTTTACCAATGATCAAAAATTAATTATACTATCTGAATTTAAAATATGTCAGTGAATAGTTGGGGATGATGGTTTTGCCTAAAACGTTTGTTAGAAACTGGAAATTGAAACACTGCACTTCTAAAAATTCTTAAAGGCATAGTTCACCCAAAAATCTATATTCTGTCATAATTTACTCAACCTTGACTTGTTCCAAACCTGTTTGAATTTTATTTTATTGTATTATATTATTAATTTTAGAAATAAGGGAGACATTTTAAAGAAGTTTGGAGATTTTTGGTCATTGATTTCCACAGTACTTACAATAATATAATACTTTAATATGAGCTTATAGAGCAATTCCTAATTTTTGGAGGGTCAACTTAATTGTTTTATGTTGAATTCTCTTAAATTTGTAAAATGATTAAGTTAACTTCATTGATTTGTGTTGGGACGACATGAAGGAATTGTGTGGGACCCTGCATTTTTACAGTTTATGTTTTGTTCCTACTATGGATGTCAATGACTATTTTCCCCAAGGTTCTTCAGAATATCTTGTTTTGTGTTCAACAGAAGAAAAACACTCATAAAAAAGTTGAGGAAATTGAGGACATTTTCAATTTGGGATGAACTAACCCATTAATGTGAACACATTCTTTGAACCTGTTCCAATGAGCTTGTCAACAATTATTTATTTTTGTGTCAGTATTACCATTGAACAGGTTACTTGTTTTAACTTATTCTAAACCTAAAGTTGTATTGCTTAAATTCCCATAAAATGGAAATCCTCTCATTAGTTAAGTCAGAAATATTTCGAAAGTACAGACAAGTACAGCATGTGGACGTAGATGTTTCTATATGCACAAAGTTTCATATGTTGTCTTTTGTTTGTTGACTTTTGTATGTTGTAAAAATTGTCTGACTAAATGTAAGTTCACATGTATATTGTTGTTTGGCTTCCTGATCTTTTCAAGAACACTTAGGGCCCTATCATACACCCGGTGCGATAAGGGGCAAGGTGTGTTCGGAACGATTTGTTGCTATTTTCAGATCAGTGCAATTCTAATTTTCACATTTTGTGCCACATTGTTTAAATAGCAAATCCATTTGTGCCACTTTGTGGACCATTGGGTAGGCCCACATGGAATCTGGGCACGCAGAGTTTCGCAGATTTTTAGCCCATCATTTATTCTGTTTATTTACTCGTGTAAATGTGTGTAAATTCTAATTTATTCAGTTTTTAAATCAATTACAGTTATATTATTGACTAATATAAAAATGTTCATATAATTTATTAACAATATAGTTTGTAAAGTATTATTTTCTAACATTAAATACAATTAAAAAGGTATTAATTTTTAGTTCATATATTACAGTTTTAGATATGATACTCCCAAAATCATTTTTAACAAAATTCTGGACAGAAATAGCAAAAAATTTCAGCAGATTTCGTCTGTCCCTACTCATGGGCAAAAATAGAGGTGTGTTACGGTGCATTGTTGGTGCGTTGCTATTTTGAAGAACTGAAATAGACTGTGACATTGACCAACTAAAAGCTGGTCTAAAGTCCAGTGCAGAGTGCATTAGTTATAAGCCTATGTGGGTTTAAATGCTTTCATATTGCTTAATAGACACAGTATGCTCAGCAATACTCAAATATCTTTACATATGAAAATAATTTATTATTTTCTACATAAAAACCACTACCTGCATGGCTTCTTTATGGCTTTTTTCAGTTCATTCATAACAAATTGTTATTATTAGTAGTATTATTTATTATATGCATATTTCTATTTGTTTTAATAAAAACAAGTTTAGATTTGTCCACTTGTCGAGTTTTGGAGGCGTATTCATCACCATAAGGAGCATAAGAATATGACGTGTGTTTGGATATGACTCTATTAACCACACTTTATTATTGTTGTTCATTTATTCGATTGCTTGAAATCAGAACTGAATTTAGAAATAGTTTTGAAACAAATCTTTGCGCTTAACAAACAAAAATAAATATGTAGGCTAATGGATGTCTGCAGTGGAGTGTGTACAACATTGTTTCCTTATCCACGAAGTAAAGGGGTAAAGTAAAGAGTAAAAATAAAGTAAAGAGAAAGTAAAGAGGCCGAATGGAAGAGGCTCGTTCTTTATCCTTACGCTGCAGATGGTCTGTTTAACTGTTTCTTCACCAGTGAAGCGTTCCAGTTTTCCACTTACAAAGTCCACCATGTAAATAGCAAATGCACCATGGTGCGATGCAACTGACTCTTAAATGGAATGATAGAGTAATACGTGAATGGTTGCGGTATGGGTGATTGATAAGTAACTAAATTGGTAGTAGTTTAATTGTGTGAGTGAATGTGAGTGTTTATGGGTGTTTCCCAGTACTCGGTTGCAGCTGGAAAAGTATCCACTGTGTAAAACATATGCTGGATAAATTGGCTGTTCTTTCCACTGTGGTAACCATTGATGAATAAAGGGAATAAGGTGAAGGAAAATAAATGAATGAATGAGTGAATGAATGAGTGAATGAATAACACTTTAACATGTCCGTAAATTTTCCATATTTTCCATTTCCAAACAGTTTTCCATATTTTGTGATTGATATTTTTATTATTTATGCAATTGAATTGCATTATGGAACCTTTAACTTTCTTCCAACAACTTTTAACCTTGAAAAGTTTGAAAAAGTGACTTTAATAACATTTATATTGGTTTAAAGTGAGCTATTGTCTGGGTTGGTGTTGTATATTACATCACAAAAACCTTGCAATGAACTGACAGCACATTTTCTGTTATTTTACAAGATTTTTTCTCTATATCTTATACATTATATTATTTCAAACTACTAAAATGTCAATAAAAGTCACTTTGGTAAACTGTAGAGTTGAATTTTCAACATCAAAAGTCAACAGAGCAGAGATCAAGGTCCCATAATGCAATTCACAACCATAAATAAATAGAAAACACTAGAAATAAATAGAAATCAGAAACTGCTATATAACAGATATTTTTTACAGTGTAAGAGTGAAACAATACACTCAAGTCACGATTAAATATGCATCACAATACTGACTTTCAAAATATGACTCAAAACATTTTCCGAAATATCTTCTTTTGAATTCTGCTGAAGAAAGAAAGTCATAATGAGTTTGGAATGTCAAAAAGACTTGCGTAAAAAAGGACGATGGTATTTTATTTTGAGCAAACCACTTAAACAAATGTTATGAATTAAGAACGAGCGATGGTCAAAAGCATAGGCGGTGGGATTATTTGGTTGGTCTTTCATGACCAGATGGTGAAGTGGAACAAAGCTATAAAACATTTCAAAAGACTGGCTTGTCTTGCTCAGGCACCACATCAATCACATCGGTTTAAAGGGTCATATTTTTCATTTTTTTAACTTGTCAAATATCATGTTTGGGTTTGAAAAAAACATTGAAAGCAAGGCAACCTAAACATATTCATTTACAACAAACAAAAAGTACTAAAAATGTACTAGAACAAGAAAAATTTGTATTATTCCTTCTAAATGTCATTTATGGATTAAACAGTTAACTTCTGGCCTCTGATAAAGCTTTTTGAAGGCTCCAGCTCTAAATCATTAGTAACTCGACCTCTTGGATTTTGAGCAGGGTGAGGAACTGATTGAAATGAGCTTCTCAAACTGAATGAACACCACTGACAGGAATGAAGACAAGGCTGAAAGGGATTTAAGCACAGTGTATTCAATGGATTCTAACTTTTTTCCCTGCTATTAAACATTAACCCTTTTGCACTGTTCAAATTGACTGCCCTTTTGTTTTGTTCAAGATGACAACATCCACTAAATTAAACTGCTGTAAAAATGCATCAGATAAATATTTTTTTTTTCTTTTTTTTTTTTTTTTTGTTGCATAAATCTGTTAATTAACATCAGTCCTGATCAAAACTACTAAATGTTTTTAAAATTACAGGATTTAAAATGTTTAATTGCCAAATTCATGAAGGAGGTCACTGATTTTGATCATACAAATACACAAAAGGATGTATTTTTAATATAAAAAGTAATTGTGGACTGGATTTTTTTAACCTTTTATCACAGTCTTGGACATGTAAACGATTAGTAACAACATTGGCTTTGATGCATTGTTAGATTTTTATTTTTTTCTCCCTTATTTACTGTTGGCAGTTGTTTTTTCCCCATTGACTTCCATTATAACCACATTTTATGGTGCATAAACACACAGTCTTTGTTTTTGTTTACTCCATGTAGTTCTGAGAGCTGAGATGCATATTTTGATTTTCTCAGACACATCAAGTTAAGTGCACAAAGGTCACTTTCACACTCTCACACACACACATATACAGTTAAAGTCAAAATTATTAGCATTTAGCAGAATTATTATTATTATTATAACGATTTTTTCAACACATTTCTAAACATAATAGTTTTATTAACTCATTTCTAATAACTGATTTATTTTATCTTTGCCATGATGACAGTAAATAATATTTTACTAGATATTTTTAAGAGACTTCTATCCAGTTTAAAGTGACATTTAAAGGTGTTACTAGGTTATTTAGGTTAACTAGGCAGGTTAGGTAATTAGGCAAGTAATAGTATGGGCTAATAATTTTGTCCTTAAAATGGGTTTTAAAAAATTAAAAACTGCTTTTATTCTAGCCGAAATAAAACAAATAAGACTTTCTCCATAAGAAAAAATATTATCAGACTTACTGAAAAAATTTCCTTAATTTCCATAATTCAAAGGGGGGCTAATAATTCTGACTTCAACTGTACACACTTTATTTTGCTGTTATACGCCATATAAAATCCAGAAACTAAACCTTTTTTGCACAGGCACCTACATCTAAAGGGTCATGGTTGCGCAAAAATACATTGAAATGTATTTAAAGATAAAATACCAAATACTTCAGTTTTATGTGTATTAAACTACAAAATACAGCAGCCACAACAAGTATCAAAATAAAATACTGTATTTTGTATTTTGAAAATACTATAAAATACTTTTACAAGGGAGCATGACATTTCTTCACAAACCTTCAATCAATAGGCATATTTGATCGATCCCTTCACCATTAAACTGACTTTCTCTTTCATTTTATAATAAATTTTATACAAATTTTATACAGAAATTCCTGTCTTGAAGATGATCTCTTTAATCACAGTAAAAACCATGTAATGCAGATTATGAGTTGGAATATAGTACTATATCTCTTCATTGTGTTTCCATCCATTGCATGGCCAGTGAAACTGCAAAATCTCTTAACAGTTTTATATTATATAAGGGTGATCTATGAAGAAGTTATTTTCAATTTTTTGTACAATAAATGTATGGGGTTTTTTTGCAGTTGAAATCCTCAATACTAAATGTAAAAACATGATTTTTGAAAAATCTCCAGTTTTATTCATTTCCATAATTCATGTTTTTTTGCATTTTTACTCTTCAATGCCTATTGAACATAAAACATGATGTCTCTAAAAATGTTATCTGTTTTTGCTAATTAACTCTTCATATACATTCTGCTGCTGCTGTGTAACAGGAGTCTGGAGTTTTTGCCCAGTCTTTATAGACCTACTATTATTTGTACAGTATACTTTTTCTCCCAAAATTTTTCAGTTCTTATTTAACTGAAAGAGTCCCAGTTTGCCCTCTTAGTGAACACCTGTACACAGTCTTTAGGTGTTTTTTTATATTTCTAAACATCCTCTGCATTTCCACCTGCAGCACTGAGACTGAGAATGATTGTGTGCTGTAGGCTTTATATTCATGTTTTTGGAATATTATTTTATTCCATCTCATTTCTTAAGCAAAGATGCTGATGCTGATTGTGAACTATACAGCCATTATATATTACTGGTCTTAGCATTGTGCAGCATACCATTTTCAATGATTTTTGACTTTTGTTGCCATTTGTCTGTTATTTTCATTAGGCATGTTGCATAATTTCCATCCATACTCAAATCATTGACCAATTTTCTAAATTTTTCAACATTAATGAATTTTCTGTTCTGATCTCAATCCTAGGCAAATAACCGAGAAAGCATCAATCTGGGGCTGCATTTTTATGATGTCATCATGTAGACTTCTTACAAAGTATTTTACAGTATTTTAAGTACAAAAAAACAAGACACTAAAGTATTTTGATACAAAATATTAAGTCATTTTCATAAACTCCATAAAATACTAATTACAAAATACTATTTTGTATTTAAAATACGTTTTTGAAATACATGTATCGTAAATACTGCCCATCCCTGTAAAGGGTTAATGGTGCCAACTGATGATCAACAGTAAAAATGACAAGTTTTACATCTTCAAAACAGGGAAAACCACCAACAATCAAAAAAGCATGATTATATGCTGTCACGGTTTTGTAATAAAAAAATGTGGTTATAATGGAAGTCAATGGGGCACAAACAGCCACCAACAGTAAATAAGGGAGAAAAAATGAAAATCAATCAAAAACAATGCATCAAAAGCAATGTTGTCATTTATGAATTTCGCAATTAAAGAGTTAAAATCCTGTAATTTTCATAACAAAACATTAGTAATTTTGCTGAGTTTTTTTACAAAAGATTAAAAACATTTTCTCAAAATATGTGTCAAAATAAGATTTATCACCAAAAGTGATTACGCTAGCTGAAACACAGAAAACGTTAAGGCCAAATTAAGACTCAAAATCACCCCAGAGTGGATGAAAACATCCCCAACAGAACACAAGGGTTAAACATAATTAAGATTGTTCTATTCAAAATGTTTCCATGCTGACAGAGGCTAAACCTTCTATAATGCATTTTGTTTGCCTTTCCTACTGTTTCCTTTTTTCTCTTCTGTTCTAGTTTTCCCCCCTCCTAAAGACAAGCATTCCTGCACTCCAGATGAGATCCTAAAGCCTGAGTGCTACGTGCCGTATGCGTGACCTACATGAATCCAGCTGCTCTATTCTGACAACTCTGAGCTCCTCAGCTATAAGTCTTGAAAATGCTGACAAAGCAGTTCAGAGCAGAATCAGCAAACCCCGGTGAACGGAATGGGGTTAAACAATAAAGAAGATAGCCAGGGCTAAGAGTCATATGTAGATATTAATACAAAAATGACATGCTGTGAATCCACAGATGGAAAAATATCAACCTGTAAACACATGTAAAAGCATCTTTCTTTTCTCGTCCTTTATTTACACTCAATATTAAAGGGATAGTTCACTCCAAAAAATGAAAATGTACTCATTATTTACAGTGTTCTCACTCAAGTGGTTTCAAACCAGTTATCTTTGAACACACAAAAGCATATATACAGTCGAAGTCAGAATTATTTAGAATTATTAGCCCTCCTCTGATTTTTTTTCTTTTATAAATATTTCCTAAATGATGTTTAACAAAGCAAATTTTCACAGTGTGTCCGATAATATTTTTTTTTTTCTGGAAAATTTCTTGTTTATTTGTTTTGTTTTATTTTTTAAAAACAATTTAGGGTCAAAATTATTAGCCCTTTCAAGCCATATATTTTTAAGAAAGTCTACAGCACAAACCATAGTTATACAATAACTTGCCTATTAGAATAACTAATTAGAGAATACTGTAGATCACAATACACTAAATATCCCTCAAAACACTGAAAACTTAAATATGTTTATTAATAAACTAGATGTACTTAGAAATAAACACATAAATGCTGAAGCATGTATTACACAAACTAACCGAAAAAGTTGACCCCTTGATCACCAATGTATAATTCACACACTGACTAGAAGCAATAAGAATTAAGAAGCGTTCATTTAAAAAATTAAATGCAGCCATACGTACCTCTAGCTACATAATTTGCTGCCTCCAGAAACGTATAAAACTACGTTTTCAGAATGAGCCATGTTGTCTTTACCTGTATTATAATTACATATAAATACGCTGGATGATTTTGGCTATTTTACAGTCTACAACTGTCAAAAATCACGTCAAATCAAAACAGAGGGCCGTGGATCAGACTGAGGATGAAAACTTGACAAATGTCCAGTAATACAACATACGTCCAGTCATACAACATACAACATTGGAACCCCAGTTTGTTGAACTATTAGAAAATAATTCACACCCGAAGTGAATGCATCTACTTTCTAATAATTCAATGAACAGTCATAAATTGTTCCTTACATAAAGAGTTAGACAAAAGATTAGACATAATAATTCATTCAATTTCTTTCTTTATTTTAAAGATTGGAGGATGTTTATATTAAGTAAGTGACAAAGTACATCCTGGCAGTTGCAATCACAAAATAAAACCACATATAGCAGCCCAACATAAAGTGGAACGCCAACCCTAAGCTGAAGGGATTCATTCTGTGAAAACAACCACCTGCAAGTACTTTATCTTGCTTACTACATTGATACTTGCCACAAAATAAAAAAAAGTACTTTAAAATAATGTTCAGAGCCATAATAGTAAATATAAACCAATGAGAAATGGCTGAATGGATCATACACTAACCTACGTATTATTTGGTCACAAGATGGCGCCAAACAGCTGCATCACAAAAAATCATATACATATAGGTGTTAATGTATTCACTGATGGTTAAGGTGATTTGACCAATAATATAAATTCAATATATATTAACATATTAAACAAATATAATAACTTGCTCTTCCTGTAAAACTACAGTCATTTTTAATGTACACAAATGTATTTTGGAGGTGACAACATGAAAACAGGCCATGTCCTGAAAGCCCTGGGGGTATGCAGTCTCTGGGTCAGGGAATCAGGCTGGAGTGTTTTCAGGTTCAATGGGGTCAAGTGGCCTTTAGGACAAGGCTTTACGACAGAAAGACAGCATTAGAGTCTTGGCAGTGTGTTGTTCTTGGCTTGTTTTAATTGGTGTCCCTTCTGAAAGAGCCGTTTAAATCACTGTTCTCGGTCATGACTGTACTTAGCAGCTAGTAATCCCGGCAGGTTACGACTTGCTCAGTGAGCTAAAGGATAAAAATGTCTCTTTGACTCTGGAGAAGCCTTAGACTGAACCACAGCCTGGCCAGTCTCCAAACCAGCATCTGTCAACAGCTCTGTTGTGACTGGTATCAGCCCAGCAGTGAGAACCAAATCCACGCTGCAGATTGTTTGCCTATGCAGGAGCTCACCTGGATGTGCGATGTGACACGTACACACACACACACACACACCGGCAGCTTAAACCGGCACATGCCGCATCATGATACAGTTGACCCACAGCATGAAAAGCTATGTGTAATACTCTTAGGTGTTACAGCTCTGCCTCGCTGTGTAATTTACTGCAGCTGGAATATAATAGGTACACCTGACACGTTTCTCAAAATAGCCCTTCAGGATCCTACACAAACACTGCAGATCTGAGGTCATCATTTCTTTCTTGATCATGAAAGTTGTATCTTTTAATTAAAGTCCCATAGCATAAGCATATTATTGCTTGAACTGAATTTGAAGCACAGTATACAGTTGAAGTCATAATTATTAGCTCCCCTGAATTATTAGCCTCCCTGTTTATTTTTCCCCAATTTCTGTTTAACTTAAAGAAGATTTTTTCAACACATTTCTAAACATAATAGTTTTAATAAGTGATTTATTTTATCTTTGCCATGATGAAAGTAAATAATATTTGACTAGATATTTTTCAAGACACTTCTATACAGCTTAAAGTGACATTAACTAGGCAGTATAGGGTAATTAGGCAAGTTATTGTATAATGATGGTTTGTTCTGTAGACAAGATCAAAAATATATATATATATATATAACTTAAAGGGGCTAATAATTTTGACCTTAAAATGTTTATTAAAAAATGTAAAACTGCTTTTATTGTAGCCCAAATAAAACAAATATGACTTTGTACAGAAGAAAAAATATTATCAGAGGTACTGTGAAAATTTCCCTGCTCTGTTAAACATCATGTGGGAACTATTTAAAAAAAGAAAATAAAATTCAAAGGGGGGCTATTAATTCTGACTTCAACTGTATATGTAAAGTGAAGAAGTGAAAACAACCAAAAGTTTCCTAAATTTCAAGATTTTTTTTTCACTGCTTGGTTCTACTGTATATACTGTATTAAGTTAACCTAAAAGGAGGAGTGCAGTTTTCATTGACTTTTGCAATAAGGAAAATTAGGTTGTTCCAAATCTGACAATATTTCATCTTTTTAACCTCGGGTCATCCTAAACCCCGGATAAACTGAAACCTGAATTATCTGTAATCAAGAGTCACACTGGCCATACTATACCTGGGTTTAAGGAATAAAACTGTTTTATTTACAGTGTCACTGTTGGGGGCATGGGTGCTGCTGGGGGTGGGGAAGTTAAGACGATTCAAACGGGGCCTTTTGGGGCCCTCAGAGTTACTAGTAGCGGGTCCAATCAACTCCACCCAGCCAAACGTCCCCCGCCCTTCAAATCTCATCAGGGCCACCACCACGCTCTTTACTTTCGTATGTGAAATCCCCTTCGCCCTTTTCCCACCCACCACCGGGCTTCATTTTCATCCACAAAAGTCACCAGAATGTTGTCATAGGGACCGTACCAGCCAGCAGCTATTGCGAGTTACATAATAACGTAACATTTTTAAGTAAGGAGTAAAGTAACGCATTACTTTTAAAAAATAAGCAATAATATTTGAGTTAATCTTTTCAAATGTAATGAAAATTACATTTAGTTTAAATAATTAGCTTTAAAAAAATAAATTGCTGAATTAAAATGAAAGTTGTCACAATGAATCACGCAGTCAATGTGCTCATTATTTTGAATGCATCGACGAAAAGCAAAAGTAAATTAATTGCAGAACTCCTCTATTAAAAAAAAAAAGTTCTGAAAGAGATCAATCCTTAGCCAGGTAATAAAATATAACAAACGTAACTCAAAATTAAGGTAATACATTACTTACTATAAAAATTAACTAAGTAACGCAGCTAGTTAATTTTTTGGGGAGTAACTCAATATTGTAATGTATTACTTTCTAAAGTAACTTTCCCCAACATTGGTTGTAGATTGGACAAACAGCAGGCCACAGTCTTTTGACATTTCTTACTTTTGGAACTTCACCTTGCACTGGCTGCTGTTTAAACCTGGCATATTTTATGATGTAAGTGATGTGAGCTTCGCTAATCAATTTCTGATTGGCCGTCTCATCAGCAAGCACTTCTCCATTTCAAACTGGACAATTTTAGGACCACATTGTGAGGTTAACATGAAGGATTTCAAATTGCATATGTTAAACATGTCTTTACCAAGCAGCAACATCCTGCTCTCCCTCGTGAAGTTGAAGCTGAAACTGCAATTCATCGAAATTCCACTAGACCTGGCTCCAAAATAGAGAACATTTCTATTGACCCCAATGTTAAAATGGCCAACTTTACAGCAGTAAAAAAGGTGTTTACAAAAAAAACCTGATACAAAAAACTATTTTGGTGTATGTAGCTAATATTACACTTCATCACAACTGTGAGGGGGTGATTTTTTTTGTACATCAACCGTTTCATTTATATTCAGTTATATAAAGTCTGCTTAATTAAGGGCGTGGCCACTGGAGTGACAGCTAGGTCTCGTTGGTTGCCGTCACATCAACTCCGCTGACCTTGGCATATACGTCATATTTTTGTTTTGTTTTGTTTTATGCGGCTTTACACAATCAATTGCCTTTTGGAATTATTTCCTACAATTATCAGATGATATGGCAATTGGCCTCCATGTTCCAGGAGAGTGAAATTCTTATATACTTATATAGCATCTCTAAAAATGTATTTAAAATGTAAAGATAATTTATCATTTATAGTTTTCTTTAGACCTGTAATGCACTCCAGAAGCTGACAGATTGATAAGCTGTAGGCTATAGAACAGCCATCTGAAATAAATAAATTGCTGAATTAATATTAAACTTGCCTGGATTTCATAAATAGCCTTTATTAATTAAAAATAAAAACCTGAAAAATCACATATACAGACATATGCATAGACTTTGCTCAATACTTTGTTGTTGCACCTTTGGCAGTAATTACAGCTTCAAGTCTTTTTGAATATGATGCCACAAGCTTGGCACACCTGTCTTTGGGAATTTTTGCCCATTCCTCTTTGCAGTACCTCTCAAGTTCTATCAGATTGGATGGTAAGCGACGGTGTACAGACATTTTCAGATCTCTCCAGAGATGTTCAATTGCATTTCGATCTTGGCTCTGGCTGGGCCACTAAAGGACATTCACAGAGTTGTTGTGAAGCCACTCCATTGATATTTTGGCTTTGGGTCATTGTCCTGCTGAAAGATGAACCGTCGCCCCAGTCTGAGGTCGAGCATTCTGAAGCAGGATTCATTCAGGATGTCTCTGTACATTGCTGCATTCATCTTTCTCTCTATCCTGACTAGTCTTCCAGTTCCTGCTGCTGAAAAACATCACCACAGCATGATGCTGCCACCACCATGCTTCACTGTAGGGATGGTATTAGCCTGGTGATGAGCGGTGCCTGGTTTTCTCCAAACTTAACGCCTGGCATTCACTACAAAGAGTTAAATTTTAGTCT